>NC_059425.1:8614679-8660849 GCF_021028975.2 Sphaerodactylus townsendi | reverse complement strand
CAAAAATCACGTGGCAAAATCACCCATTAGTAACCCCCTCTCGGCACACACGAATAATTAGTAACCTACTCTCGGGAACCCGTGAGAACCTGCTGGATCCCACCTCTGGAGCTAACCCAGCGTCACTCATGGTCAATACTCGGAAGACCACCCAAGGTTGCTATGCAGAGGCAGTCAATGGCAAACCACCTCTGACCATCTCTTGCTGGGATCCCCTTTGAGGGGGTCACCAGAAGTTGATTGGGACTTGCCGGTCCGCAATTAGAATTGTGGCCATGAATGGTGTCGTGGTTAAGAGCAGGTGCACTCTAATCTGGAGAACCAGGTTTGATTCCCCGCTCTGCCACTTGAGCTGTGAAGGCTTATCTGGTGAACCAGATTAGATTATGTGCTCCAGCACATGCCAGCTGGGTGACCTTGGGCCAGTCACAGTTTTTCGGAGCTCTCTCAGCCCCACCTACCTCACAGGGTGTTTGTTATGGGGTGGGGAAGGGAAAGGAGCTTGTAAGCCCCTTTGAGTCTCCTTACAGGAGAGAAAGGGGGGATTTAAATCCAAACTCTTCTTCTTCTTCGTGGGTTTTTAATTATTTCACATTTTTGCCATTCAAAGCACTTTTTCATCCTTCCCCGATGACCGATGGGGCCCACATCAGCTCAGACTCCTCCTTCTGGCCCCAGCAAGCTCCGCCTACCCATTCCAGCCCCTCCCACCTGCCCTATTCTAGCATCCTTCAATTGAATTAAGTGGGGAGCGCGGCGCACAGCGCAACCCAATAAAAATTACTCTGAAGGCGGCTCGCAGCCCTTGCCGTCTGCTTCCAAAAGAAGTCTTGTGAGACGTATAACGCACGTCGGAAACGGCAAATGTTGCAAAAGTACTGCAACAGGCCCCTGATGACACAGATACAAAAACCCCGTGCGGCACAAAACATCCACTAAGCTAACCGGAATCCAGCTGTTCACCAGTTTCAAACAAGCATCAAGGCGAGGGGGACCGAAATCCCGTATGTCTGTGCTTCCAAAATGTATAAAAACCTGTTGGAACAGCAATTATTTGAAACCGTCAGGGGCTGCCGTCTGCTCCAAAAACGCCGTCTGCTGCAAAATGTCCTTCTAGCGTCTTGCCTGACATAAATGCTCCGCCCACGTTTCCCTCTTTACAATAATGGTTATCTTCTGCACACAAGGGAGCAGCAGTGGCGTAGTGGCTAAGAGTGGTTGCAATCTAATCTGGTGAATCGGGTTTGATTCCCCGCTCTGACACTTGAGCCGTGGAGGCTTATCTGGGGAACTGGATTAGCTTGGGCACTCCAACACACGCCAGCTGGGTGACCTTGGGCTAGTCACAGCTTTTCGGAGGTCTCTCAGCCCCACCCACCTCATAGGGTGTTTGTTGTGGGGGGGAGTTGGGGAAGAAAAAGGAGGTTGTAAGCCCCTTTGAGTCTCCTTACAAGAGATAAAGAGGGGGTATAAATTCAACCACCACCTCCTCCTCCTCCTCCTCCTCCTCCTTCTCCAGGCAAGTCAAACATACCACTGTCAGTCTCCCTACCAGCATGGTGTCGTGCTTAAGAGCAGGTGCACTCTAATCTGGAGAACCAAGTTTGATTCCCCTCTCTGCCACTTGAGCTGTGAAGGCTTATCTGGTGAACCAGATTAGCTTGTGTGCTCCAGCACATGCCAGTAGGGTGACCTTGGGCTAGTCACAGCTCTTCAGAGCTCTCTCAGCCCCACCCACCTCACAGGGTGTTTGTTGTGGGGGGGAGTTGGGGAAAGGAAAGGAGGTAAGCCCCTTTGAGTCTCCTTACAAGAGATAAAGAGGGGGTATACATTCAACCCCCTTCTCCTCCTCCTCCTCCTCCTCCTCCTCCTCCTCCTTCTTAACTCCTTAGCTTTTTCTTGTAGGGCATTCTTGCAAGCTCAGAATCGGGAACCCCCAAGAAGGGTGAAGGATGCCCAGCCCTACCTGCGTGGATATCTATTTCAAATTGACCCCTGGGGCAAATATGATGGGAGGCAGGGCAAGCACCCATGTTGGGTGGCAGAGTAAAAGACAAGCCCAGAGAAGCAAGGGCTTCACGTCAAGCCAAGGTGTAGACTGCCATCTTCTGGCTGCAAGAGGTATGTACATCTCTGGGCTCCAAGAAAGGACCAGGCGACCGCGAGCAAATCAAGCCGCTTGTTCCAATGGTGAGAAGTTCCGGGGCTGCGGTTGCCAATCTCCAGGTAGCACATGGAGAACTCCCAGAATGACAAGTGATCTTCAGGTTTCCGGGGTGGATTCTATACGGTTGCCAGCCCTGGGTTGGGCAATTCCTGGCGATTTGGGGGGGGGGGGGGGTGGATCCTGGGGGGGGGGGGGGGGTTTGGGAAACCGGGGGTCTCAGTGAAGTATAATGCCATTTATAAAGCGGCCATTTTCTCAGGGGAGGATCTGATCTCTGTAACCAGAGACCAGCTTTAATTCTGGGAGATCTCCTCCCACTGCCTGGAGACGGGCAACCCTGTGGTATTATAGCCCATAGGGGCCCCTCCCCAAACTTTGCCTTCTCCAGCCCCTGCCCCAAATCCCCTAGAATCCTAAAGCTGGAAGAGACCCCAAGGGCCATCAAGTCCAATCCACCTGCCATGCAGGAACAATCAATGCACTCCTCACAGATGACCATCCAGCCTCTCTTTAACCCCCCCCCCCCCAAAGAAGGAGACTCCAACTTTCTGAGGGAGTGCATTCCACTGTCGAACAGCCCTGACAGTCAGGAAGTTTTTCCTGATGTTTAGGCGGAATCTCTTTTCCTTCACTTATAACCCATTCCTCCTGGTCCTAGTCCCGCGATGGCGAACCTTTTCGAGACCGAGTGCCCAAATTGCAACCCAAAACCCATTTATTTATCGCAAAGTGGCAACATGGCAATTTAACCTGAATACTGAGGTTTTAGTTTAGAAAAACCGGTTGGCTCCGAACTTGGTGGTAGTCAGTGGCTTTGCTTTGAACAACCGTGCAAATCTTCCAACGGGTAAATCACGACCCTAGGAGGGTTTTCTCAGAAGCAAGCCCCATTGCCAGCAACCGAGCTTACTCCCAGGTAAAGGATCGTGCTTTAGTTCTTTGCATGAAAATCAGTGGGGTTTAACAGCGCTTAACAGGATTACCTACACTGCTTCCCCAAAACTAGGTCTTAGGTTTAATGCTAATTTAGCTCAGTGGCCCAGGCCAGCCTAGAGGTGTGTGTGTGGGAGGGGGGGGGGCGACTCTGTTTGTGTGTGCCCACAGAGAGGGCTCTGAGTGCCACCTCTGGCACCCATGCCATAGGTTCGCCACCACTGTCCTAGTCTCTGGAGCAGCAGAAGACAAGCTTGCTCCCGCACCAACATGGCATCCCTTCAAATATCTAAACAGGGCTGTCATGTCACCTCTTGGCCTTCTCTTCCCCAAACTAAACATCTGCAGCTCCCTGCATCTCTCCTCGTAGGGGACGGATTCCAGACCTTTGACCCTGTAATTTCCCATTTCTGCAGCTGGCAGCCGTATCTGGGAGCGAATGCCAATTTCATCCCCTTGGAAGGGAGGTGCCCTGGAGGCTTTTGTGTGTCTTTGTAGCACTGGTTTTAATAGGCTGTTTATAGAGGGCATTTCTGTGCCATCTCTTCAGAGAGCGGCTGCACATTTATGAAGAAGGAGAAGAAGAAGAAGGAGAAGAAGGAGAAGGAGAAGGAGAAGAAGAAGAAGGAGGAGGAGGAGGAGGAGGAGGAGGAGGAGGAGGAGAAGGAGAAGAAGAAGAAGAAGGAGGAGGAGAAGGAGGAGAAGGAGAAGGAGGAGGAGAAGAAGGAGGAGGAGGAGGAGGAGGAGGAGGAGAAAAGGAGGAGGAGGAGGAGAAGAAGAAGGAGAAGAAGGAGAAGAAGGAGAAGAAGAAGAAGAAGAAGAAGAAGAAGAAGAAGAAGAAGAAGAAGAAAAGGAGGAGGAGGAGGAGTTTGGATTTATATCCCCTCTTTCTCTCCTGTAGGAGACTCAAAGGGGCTAACAATGTTTTTGCCCTTTCCCCCTCAAAACAAACACCCTGTGAGGTAGGTGGGGCTGAGAGACCTCCAAGAAGCTGTGACTAGCCCAAGGTCACCCAGCTGGCGTGTGCGGGAGTGCACAGGCTAATCTGGATTCCCCAGATAAGCCTCCACAACTCAAGCGGCAGAGCTGGGAATCAAACCCGGTTCCTCCAGATCAGAGTGCACCTGCTCTTAGCCACTACGCCGCTGCTGCTCTAGTTAGAAAGACACAGGTAGCGCACCCCCGCAAGGCACTGGATCGACTACCCCACAACAGAACCTCCTAGAGTTCCTCCACCCTTCATAGGGTTCAACCAAAATCAGCCTTGGCTACAGTCCCCACTTCTCTCAACAGGTCTTTCCAGCCTGATAATCAATAATTCTTTCACTTCTCTGTATTAGGTGCAATTGGATCATCCCCCACAGCAAAATCATCTGCTCTGAGAAGAAGCTTCCCGTTACATCTCTGCCTGAGTCCCTGTTCTGGCTTCACTTTCTTCCAGTTATCTTCCACTGGGATTATCTGCATAATCGCACAATTAATTTGTTTCTTTCTAACTCACTCACTCACTCACTCACTCACTCACTCACTCACTCACTCACTCCGACACACACTCGTGACTTGAAATGACACAGTCTGCAGACCTGGGATTTGTTGACTGTACAAGAAGTTCCGAAATAACAATTTCTGTACCTAATGGGAACGAAAGGGACACACAAAAGGCCAGACTGTGACATCACTTACAGGAATTCACCCTGCAAATGAAGAGAAGCAGAGACCCGAGTTCGGGTTATTAGCCCTCTGTTGCTCTTTATGTGCCTTTTATAGTTTTGTGATTGGTTGCTTTTTTAAAGAAAAATTACATTCTAAACTGCATTGGATTGTGGGAGGAGAGAAAGATATAAAACTTTTGGTCCAATAAAACTAATGAGAGCTCACCAATCTGATGTTAACCAGGCCGGCAGTGCCTTTATCTCCCGATCTACTTTCCTCTCCCTGGCCAGTTTCTCATCCGGCCAGCGAGCCCCGATGCTATTCGAACACCAGGATGCCGAGAGGATATTAAAGATTTTTGTGTAATGAAACCGATAGCGGCGAGGGTATTCAGAAGCCGCGGCTTTGACTGGCGTCTGTCTCGACTGCTGGGTAACTGCCCAATTTTCCATAAATCAGGACAGCCGAGCGGTGAGACGGTCCCTGATTACCTTATTCCGAACGCAAGGGAATGTTTATGGCTTACGATAATACGCAGGCTTATAAACCCCCTTATAGATCATTTTAGCGAGATATGCAGTTCCGAGCAGGAGAAAAGACAGCTCTCTTGTCGCCTTCTCGGGGACAGCGAGCAAATTAATAACGGGCAAGTTTTTCAGACTGGCCCTGTGATTGTTATTGAAGAAAGGTGAAGAATCTTCCGCATCAGGTGGAATGGCTGTGAGCACATATTGTCTGCATTAATAGGGCATCCGTAATAAGAGCTAGACCCCCTTCCTGCTCATCAATGTCACACTTGCAATATTAAAGGTAGCTTGAATACCGGCGGAATAATTTTGCCTCCTGTCAAAAGAGTGAAAGCAATACCTGATGAAGCAGGACGGTTTGGGGAACTGTAGCCAAAATCAGATTTATAAAATATGTCAGACTCAGCCCTTTTATCCAAGGAGGCTATCTCTGGCTCCCAATCTTGATCCTCCTTGATCTGAGATTGCAAAGGCCTTAGCAGACCAGGTGCTCAGGAGCAGCAGCAGCCGCAGAAGGCCATTGCTTTCACATAAGAACATAAGAACTAGCCTGCTGGATCAGACCAGAGTCCATCTAGTCCAGCACTCTGCTACTCGCAGGGGCCCACCAGGTGCCTTTGGGAGCTCACGTGCAGGATGTGAAAGCAATGGCCTGCTGCTGCTGCTGCTGCTCCCGAGCACCTGGTCTGCTAAGGCATTTGCAATCTGAGATCAAGCAGGATCAAGATTGGGAACCATAGATCAACTTCTCCTCCATAAATCTGTCCAAGCCCTTTTTAAAGCTATCCAGGTTAGTGGCCATCACCACCTCCTGTGGCAGCATATTCCAAACACCAATCACACGTTGCGTGAAGAAGTGTTTCCTTTTATTCGTCCTAATTCTTCCCCCCAGCATTTTCAATGGATGCCCCCTGGTTCTAGTATTGTGAGAAAGAGAGAAAACTTTCTTTCTGTCAACATTTTCTACCCCGTGCATAATTTGATAGACTTCAATCATATCCCCCCTCAGACGTCTCCTCTCCAAACTAAAGAGTCGCTGCATGTGAGCCCCCAAAGGCACCTGGTGGGCCACTGCGAGTAGCAGAGTGCTGGACTAGATGGACTCTGGCCTGATCCAGCAAGGCTCGTTCTTATGTTCTTCTGAGGCTCGTGTCATTCCCCTGTCCTTTATTTTATCTTCACCACAACCACATGAGGAAATGTGGGCTGAGAGGTCACGAGTGGCCCAAGGTCACCTAGCAAGCTTCCATGGCAAAGTAAGGATTTGAACCCAGATCTCGTAGGTCCTAAAGTTCTGGCATCCCTCCCCTTCACATTTGCCACCCATCTATTTATTTATATATTTTTGTCAGGTCTTGGACCAACAATCAATGAGCGGACTCTGGATAGTGGATCAGTAGCCTTAATTGGGTTGGCTTTCATAGTCATATTCATTCTCCTTTGTCTTTCTCAACCTCCCCCCTCCCAACTTCCCAGAGATTGTGAGAAAATGAGGTGTAAAAGACTTTGTTTTTGAAGACAAGTATCCCAAGACCAAGGCAGTGATAGTTTCCTGCGCCCGTGGCCTCCACTACTCCCCACTTCCTTCTGGAGCACCAAGTGTGGTCAGCCTAGTTATCTACATGTCTAAGCGCACGGAGGTGAGTTCAAGAAACAAAAGGCCCATTAACATACGATAGGTGTGATTACATTGAAGGTCAGTGCTCAAACCCCAACTTCAGCGGAAACAATATTCCTTCACCAAAGGTGTTGGCCACTAACCTGGATAGCTGTAAAAGGGGGCTTGGACAGATTTATGGAGGAGAAGTCGACCTATGGCTACCAATCTTGACCCTCCTTGATCTGAGATCGCAAATGCCTTAGCAGACCAAGATTGGTAGCCACACATCGACTTCTCCTCCATAAATCTGTCCAAGCCTCTTTTAAAGCTATCCAGGTTAGTGGCCATCACCACCTCCTGTGGCAGCATATTCCAAACACCAATCACAAGTTGCGTGAAGAAATGTTTCCTTTTATTAGTCCTAATTCTTCCCCCCAGCATTTTCAATGAATGCCCCCTGGTTCTAGTATTGTGAGAAAGAGAGAAAAATTTCTCTCTGTCAACATTTTCTACCCCATGCATAATTTTATAGACTTCAATCATATCCCCCCTCAGACGTCTCCTCTCCAAACTAAAGAGTCCCAAACGCTGCAGCCTCTCCTCATAAGGAAGGTGCTCCAATCCTTCAATCATTGTTGCCCTTCTCTGCACTTTTTCTATCTCTTCGATGTCCTTTTTGAGATGTGGCGACCAGAACTGGACACAGTACTCCAAGTGCGGTCGCACCACTGCTTTATATAAGGGCATGACAATCTTTGCAGTTTTATTATCAATTCCTTTCCTAATGATCCCCAGCATAGAGTTTGCCTTTTTCACAGCTGCCATGCATTGAGTTGACATTCCCATGGAACTATCAACTAAGACGCCCAAATCCCTTTCCTGGTCTGTGACTGATAGCACTGACCCCTGTAGCGTGTATGTGAAGTTTGGATTTTTTGCCCCTATGTGCATCACTTTGCATTTTGCTACATTGAACTGCATTTGCCGTTTCTTAGCCCACTCACCTAATTTATCAAGGTCCGCTTGGAGCTCTTCGCAATCCTTTGTGGTTCTCACCACCCTACATAATTTGGTATCATCCACAAACTTGGCCACCAAGCTACCTACCCCTACTTTCAGATCATTTATGAATAGGTTAAAGAGCACCGGTCCCAAAACGGATCCTTGGGGGACACCACTTCCTACATCTCCATTCTCAACCAGCTTTAATCCATAGGAGGACTTCCCCTCTTATTCCTTGATTGCTGAGTTTTCTCAATAGTCTCTGGTAAGGAACCTTTTCAAAAGCCTGTTTTATCCTGAAGTCGATTCCCCCCTTCCCTGTTTCCATAGGAATGTGAGAAAGAGTCAGTTTGGAGCCGAGGCGCCCCAAAGTTGGCGCTAGATAAAGGAAAAGCCACCTGGCATCCTACCCCCATGGGACAACGGAAAGAACCCTGTTTCCCATTACACTAAAGTGTCAGGGGACAGCTTAGTTATCTACACAGCATGTGAAGCCATAAAGCAAAGATTGAGGAAAGAATGTCCCAGAATAGCAGCGATAACATATAGCAGACTGGTTACATATATCTTGCAGCAAGGTAGTTACATATGTCTTGTAGCAGTTACATTGGGTTAAGAATACATCTCCATCACCAGATACAACCCTCCTGACAGTCTATCACAAATTCATCTTTATCTAGGTTCATGTAATATGAACACTCTTTAACTTATGCCTACTGTAGAGAGAGGGGATACAGATGCCCCCCCCCCCTTTTTTATAACATACTAGCGTGGCCCGGCCACGCGTTGCTGTGGCTTATTGTGGTGAAATGGGAAAGGAACAGTAGCAGCAAATCAATTGCAGAGGCCAGCAGTACATCCTCATGCAAACATGCAGCCTGATACTGTGCGATGTCAGTGATGTGTGTGCCCGCATTCCTTGGGGGGGGGGGAATGGAAAGGCACCCCTCCCGCACATCTAGGCTGACTGATCATGATCCTTTACCTGGGAGTAAGTTTGGTTGGTGTCAATGGGTGTCGCTTCTGAGGAAACCCTCTGAGGGGCGCAACGCAGCCATTCAAAGTATGTCATGGTTGCTGTACTGAGCTTACTCCTGAGTAATGTGTGCCTGGTTTTCTTAACTGTAACTGCAGTATTCAGGGAATCTAGGGTGCCTGGCCCCTCCCTACCATCCCTTGCATGTCACCCTTCACTCTCTTCCCTCCCTCACTTCTCTTCCCTTGCATGCCACCCCTCCCCCTCCCTCCCTTCCCTTTCCCTCTGCTAGGGTGGGAGGATCATATCAAGATGCTGGGCCCCCTGCCTCCCCTCCTTTGCATGCCACCCCTCACTCTCTTCCCTCCCTCACTTCTCTTCCCTTGCATGCCTCCCCCACCATCCCTTTCCTCTCCCTCCCTCTCTTCCCTTGCATGCCACCCAGTGGTGGGATCCAAAAATTTTAGTAACAGATTCCCATGGTGATGGGATTCAAACTGTGGCGTAGCGCCAATGGGGCTGGGCGGGGCACGACGGGGCGTGGCTGGATATTCCAGGGGCAGGGCATTCCTGGGCAGGGCTGTGGCAAGGACACAGCCGCTGCGCCGGTCCTTGGGTGGGAAACGAATGCATGCAGGCGCAGGCTGCCACGCACACCGGTGCACCTCCTGCTAGACTGCTTCAAGTTCTGCGCGCTACTGCTGAGAGGAGGGGCGTAACTAAGGCAACAATCACGTGGCAAAATCACCCCTCTTGGCACACACAAATAATTAGTAACCTACTCTTGGGAACCTGTGAGAACCTGCTGGATCCCATCTCTGATGCCACCCCTCCCTCTCAGTGGCAGTGGAGGTTAAGAGCTCGTGTATCTAATCTGGAGGAACCGGGTTTGATTCTCCGTTCTGCCGCCTGAGCTGTGGAGGCTTATCTGGGGAATTCAGATTAGCCTGTACACATGCCAGCTGGGTGACCTTGGGCTAGTCTCAGCTTCTCGGAGCTCTCTCAGCCCCACCTACCTCACAGGGTGTTTGTTGTGAGGGGGGAAGGGCAAGGAGATTGTAAGCCCCTTTGAGTCTCCTGCAGGAGAGAAAGGGGGGATATAAATCCAAACTCCTCTTCCTCCTCTTCCTCTTCCTCTTCTTCTTCTTCTTCTCCTCCCTTCCTTCCCTCTCCCTTATATGTATGTGTGTGTATGTGTTTCACTTCCACTCGAGTTACTGCCTATGTACTGTTTTCACTGCTCATATCTGGCCGTCTGAGTGAACATTCTAAGCAGCACGAACATTCTAAAAGTGACAGTTATACACAGGCAGCTGCATGTCCTTCACCATAGAGCGCCAGGAAAAAGGCGTTTTACCTGGGCCAGGTGTGAAATTTCAGGTATGTGAACATCTAAGAACACTCTCGCCTGACTGACTATAGTGGCTGGGAATTTTCAGAGGAATTGGCCCAGCAGTTACTGAGGTACCCTGTCATCAACACATACACTGTTAGCTTTTTATATATATAGACGTGGACCCTGCCGTCCCTCCCCCTCTCCCCTTTCTTTCTCAGGGGATTTATTAGTAGGACGCCATCGGTATATCGGATATTAGGATGCTGCATTTTAATGGGGTTGGTTTTAACATATATAGAGCCACTATTTAATGATTTATTTAAATCTTGATATTATTGATTTTATCTTGTGCTCTATTTATTTGTTTTGTCCACCGCCCTGAGGTTTATAATAATAATAATAATAATAATAATAATAATAATAATAATAATAATAAAAAAAACAAGAAAACTGATGACAATCCACTACTCATTACACCCATGTAGTGATGTTGACAGACTTTACCTACCCAGAAAATCAGGAGGTAGAGGGCTTCTGCAAGTGAAACAAACGGTGGAAGAAGAGAAACATGCACTGGCAGATTATGTGAAAAACAGTGAAGAACCAACATTGATGGAAGTCAACAGCAGAAAACTGCTCGAAGTGCAAAAGACAAAGAGTGAATACCGTAAAAATACACTGCAAAGCAGAAGAGAAAACTGGCAAAAGAAGGCTCTCCATGGACAGTTCCTAGAAAAAATTGAGGACAAAATTGACAAGGAAAAAAACTGGTTGTGGCTCACAAATGGAACTTTGAAAAAGGAGACTGAGAGCTTGATTCTTGCAGCCCAAGAACAAGCAATTCGAACAAACGCCATCAAAGCCAGAATTGAAAAGTCAACTACAGATCCCAAGTGCAGACTCTGCAAGGAAGCAGACGAAACAATAGATCACATACTTAGCTGCTGCAAGAAGATCGCGCAGACGGACTACAAGCAGAGGCATAATACTGTTGCTCAGATGATTCACTGGAACTTGTGCCACAACTACCATCTGCCTGTGACAAAGAACTGGTGGAATCACAAACCTGAAAAGGTCACTGAAAATGAACACGTAAAACTACTCTGGGACTTCCGAATTCAGACTGACAAAGTTTTGGGACACAATACTCCTGACCTCACGATTGTGGAAAAAAAGAAAGTGTGGATAGTTGATGTTGCAATTCCTGGTGACAGCAGGATTGATGAGAAGCAACTGGAAAAACTTACATGATACGAGGATTTAAGGATTGAACTACAAAGACTCTGGCACAAACCAGTAAAGGTGGTCCCAGTGGTGATCGGCACACTGAGTGCAGTGCCTAAAGACCTTGGACGGCACTTAAAAACAATCGGCGCTGACAAAATCACCATATGTCAGCTGCAAAAGGCCACCCTACTCGGCTCTGCACGCATTATTCGTCGATACATCACACAGTCCTAGATGCTTGGGAAGTGTCCGACGTGTGATGTAATACAAAATCCAGCATATTGATCTTGCTTGCTGTGTATAACTGTTTTGTATCAATAATAATAATAATAATAATAATAATAATAATAATAATAATAATAATAATAATAATAATAATAATAATAATAATAATAATAATAATTCTTTCTCCCTCTTCCAAATCATTAGAACTTGGAAACACCCAAGGAACCTGATGGGTTAATATACTGAGATCAGGAAAAAAAAAAACAACGGAGGACGAAGCCCACATTCATCATCATACAACACATAATTCACTTATGGAACCTGCTGCCACTAGGTTTGAAATGCAATTGGACAAATCAGATCAAGTCACCCTTAGATATTAGCCATGATGGATTGTTGGTATTGCAATGAATTAGCCGAGTAAATAACAGGGCAGAGACGCGAGTGCGTTGTTTTGTGGAGCTTTGCTAGATAACAAAATTTACACTAAATACAGGAACCGCAAACTCAGTGCTATGCAAGAGCTCAGTCTGGGGAACTGTGAAGATTTCTGTAGCTGTGGGTCTATCCAGCTAAAACCACCAGACCACGGCTACGCTGCCCAGAAAACCCACAATAGCCAGTGGATTCCAGCAGTGAAAGCCTTCAACAACAGAATTAGAAAGATGCTGTCCCCCTGCCAGAGGTGGAGCAAGGGGAAACTGAGCCCGGGGCATGCGCATGCCCCGCGCCCCTGCCGCAATGTCGTCCGCCCCCCACCCTGCCCCCTCGATGGCCTAGCCATGTCTCTGCTGATGCTCCACCCAGGGTGTGACGCCCCCTCGCCCCGTGGCTCTGCTACACTGCCCCCTGCTTTTGGATCTCAGCATCTGCTACTTAAGAAGAAGGAGAGTTTGGATTTATATCCCCCCTTTCTCTCCTGCAGGAGACTCAAAAGGGGATTACAATCTCCTTGCCCTTCCCCCCTCACAACAAACACCCTGTGAGGTAGGTGGGGCTGAGAGAGCTCCGAGAAGCTGTGACTAGCCCAAGGTCACCCAGCTTGCGTGAGTGGGAGTGTACAGGTTAATCTGAATTCCCCAGATAAGCCTCCACAGTTCAGGCGGCAGAGCGGAGAATCAAACCCGGTTCCTCCAGATTAGATACACGAGCTCTTAACCTCCTACGCCACTGATTTAACTGATTTATTAGAGTAAATAATAGGGAGAAATGTGAGTATGTTGCTTTGTAGAATTTCACTAGAGAACAAAGTTATACTACATAAAAAAGAAGGAGGAGAAGGAGGAGTTTGGATTTATAATAAAATAGCATTAATTTCAATTGAAATGTTCCACGGAGAGAAGAAGAAGAAGGGTTTGGATTTATATCCCCGCTTTCTCTCCTGTAAGGAGACTCAAAGGAGCTGACAATCTCCTTTCCCTTCCCCCCACAACAAACACCCTGTGAAGTGGGTGGGGCTGAGAGACCTCCGAAAAGCTGTGACTAGCCCAAGGTCACCCAGCTGGCATGTGTTGGAGCGCACAAGCTAATCTGGTTCACCAGATTAGTCTCCACAGCTCAAGTGGCAGAGCGGGGAATCAAATCCAGTTCTGTAGATTAGAGTGCACCTGCTCTTAACCACCACACCTATCTATCAATCAATCAATCAATCAATCAATCAATCAATCAATCAATCAATCAATCAATCAATCAATCAATCAATCTGTAAGGCCTATCCGTGCCTGTGTGCCTTCTCTCCTCTTTAGCTGAAAGAAGGGAGAGATTTTTTCGTGTGATTCTAGGCATGTGACTTCAGTACTCTGTCTACATACAAGAAGTTACCTCTTGTTTGACTGAATAAAGCGGGCACTTGGATGAATGGAACTTCCATGACCAGACGCAGTGTACCTCTGAATATCAAATGCTGGGGGGGGGGGGCCCTGCGGAATGACAGCAGGTGGCTTCAGCCCCAAAAGCCACGTATATAGCCTTTCGGGACCCTTCAGGTGGTTTTGCTGGTGACGTATTGGGATGCCGATCCACCATACATTTGCATCGCCCTGGGAACAATAGTGCCATGTGTAGTAAAAACAGGAGAACTCAATGCCTTTCCCATCACGATGCTCATAGCTGAAGGGGCTCACAGAATCAAAGCCGGAAGAGACTCCGAGGGCCATCAAGTCCAATCCACCTGCCATGCAGGAACACTCAATCAAAGCACTCCCGACATATGATCATCCAGCCTCTGCTGAAAAACTCCAAAGGAGGAGACTCCACCACACTCCGGGGCAGTGAATTCCACCGTCAAACAGCCCTTTACTGTCAGGAAGTTCTTTCTAACGTTTAGGTGAAATGTCTTTTCCTGTACTTTGAACCCATTACTCCTGGTCCTGGTCTCTGAAGCAGCAGAAAATAAGCTTGCTCCTTCTTCAACATGACATCCCTTCAAATATTTAAACGTGGCTGTAATGTCACCCCTTAACCTTCTCTTCTCCAGACGAAACATACACAGTTCCCTAAGTCTCTCCTCGAAGGGCATGGAATTCAGACCCTTAACCAGTTTGGTCACTCACTTCTGGACCCATTCCAGTTTGTCAACATCCTTCTTGAATTGTGGCGCACCAGAACTGGTTCCAGATGTGGTCTAACCAATGCAGAACAGAGTGGCACTATCACTTTGCTTGATCTTGACACTATATTCCGATTGATGCAGTCCAGAATCGCATTGGCTTTCTTGGCTGCTGCATCACACTGTTGTCTCATGTTCAGCTTGTGGTCTACTAAGTCTCCCAGATCCCTTTCACGTGTAGTGTTGTCAAGCCGGGTGTCTCCCATCCTATATCTATGCATTTTCATTTTTTTCTGCCTAATGTAGTATATTACATTTATTTACCTCTGTTGAAACTAATTTTGAATTCTGACCCCGTCCTCTGGGGTATTAGTACCCCTCTTAATTTGGTGTCATCTGCAAATTTGTTCAGCATGCCTTTTATTCCATCATCCAAACCACTGATGAAGAAGAAGAAGACGAAGAAAAAGAAGAAAAAGAAGAAGAAGAAGAGGAGGAGGAGGAGGAGTTTGGATTTATATCCCCCTTTTCTCTCCTGTAGGAGACTCAAAGGGGCTGACAATCTCCTTGCCCTTCCCCCCTCACAACAAACACCCTGTGAGGTGGGTGGGGCTGAGAGAGCTCCGAGAAGCTGTGACTAGCCCAAGGTCACCCAGCTGGCGTGTGTGGGAGTGCACAAGCTAATCTGGTTCTCCAGATAAGCCTCCACAGCTCAGGCGGCAGAGCAGGGAATCAAACCCGGTTCCTCCAGATTAGATACACGAGCTCTTAACCTCCTACGCCACTGCTGCTCCACTGATAAAAATATTGAACAGCAGTGGCCCAGGACCAAGCCCAACATCCTCCTTGAATTGTGGGGCCCAGAACCGCATGGCTCCCTTAAGAGTTGAGGAGACCCCCACCGCTGCAGAGCTTCAGGAGGCCTGGAAATTCTTGTGTGTTTGCCAGGGCTTTTCATTACATATAAATAGGCACTTTTGGTTGTTATGACAACCCCATAGGATTTCAAGGCAAGAGACTTTCAGAGGTTAGTTTGCCGTTGCCTGCTTCTGTGTAGCAACCCCAGGCTTTCTTGGCAGTCTCCTGTCCAAGAACTAACCAGGGCCAACCTCAATTAGCTTCCATAGAATCATAGAGTGGTTAGAGACCCCCAAGGGCCATCAAGCCCAATCCACCTGCCATGCAGGAACACACAACCAAAGCACTCCTGACAGATGGCCATCCAGCCTCTCTTTAAAAACCTCCAAGGAAGGAGGCACTACCACACTCCGAGGGAGTGCATTCCACTGTCGAACAGCCCTGACTGTCAGGCAATTTTTTCCTGGGGTTTAGGTGGAATCTCTTTTCCTTCGCCTTGAATCGGTTACTCCTGGCCCTAGTCTCTGGAGCAGCAGAAAACAAGCTTGCTCCCTCACCAACATGACATCCCTTCAGATATCTAAACATGGCTGTCATGTCACCTCTCAACCTTCTCTTCACCAAACTAAACATCCCCAGCTCCCTAAATCTCTCCTCCTAGGGCATGGATTCCAGACCTTTGACTATTTTGGTCACCCTCCTCTGGACTAGATCTAATGAGATCATGGTAGCTTGGGCTATCCAGGTCAAGGCTAATATATTACAGCATTATGTATAAAATAATTTCAATATTATTATCAAATTTTACAGGCAACTGGCAGTTGAAGGTTTTCTGGGCTGTGTGGCCATCATCTGGTGGTTTGGGCTCCTAAAATGTAGCTGGCACTTATGGCTGGCATCTTCAGAGGCATGTCATGGTAAGATCCCTCTGTGGCATCTTACTGGATCATGTTCCTGAGACATGACTCTGAAAAGGCCAGTCAGAGATGCAGACGAAATGTTAGGAGCAAAAACTACCAAACCACAGCCACACAGCCTGGGAAACCCACACAGCTGGCTGATTCTAGCTGCGAAAGCCTTCAACAATACATTATTACAGGCAATGCAATCACAAGGATGCTTTCCTGGAAGTAAGCGCCACTAGCAGGACTTGATTTAAAGCAGAACTACCGTGTTTCCCCGAATATAAGACAGTGTCTTATATTAATTTTTGCTCCCCAAGATGCGCTATGTCTTATTTTCAGGGGATGTCTTATTTTTCTGTGTTCTGTTCGTCGGGCATGCTTCCAAACAAAAACTTTGCTACGTCTTACTTCGGGGGATGCCTTATATTTTGCACTTCAGCAAAACCTCTACTATGTCTTATTTTTCGGGGATGTCTTATATTAGGGGAAACAGGGTATTTAGGGTCATGGTCTGGGTCATTTTTGCCCTGTTTTGCCCACATCTACAGCTGGCACCTTCAGAGGCATATCATGATGTGTCATGTAGGGAAACACATCCTACTGTGACATGTTTTCAAAACCGTAAAGTCTTGGAGCCCATTAGGCTGGCAGTGTAAAAATCTAAGAAATAACCAAATAAAGATGCCAGAGACAGATGCTTTAGGAGCTAAAATGCTTTAGGAGACAGATGCTTTAGAAGCTAAAATGACCAGACCACGGCCCCACAGCCTGGAAAACCCTCAACAGCCAGTGCTTTAGGGTCGCTCTGCTAGTTTCACAATAAGAATGCAGGGTTTTAATTCTGTATATCATTAGTAATATATTTTTATCATTACTACTATATACTATACTATTATATACTATATGTATATTGTTGCTACTATATATGCTATGCTATTACTACTATACCCTATACTATTTACTAATTATCCTATTTACTATTTGTATATCATTACTGCCGTGTTCTATATACGTTATTGCTACATGCTATTCCAATACTATATGCATATCGTTATTACCAGTGGTGGGATCCAAAAATTTT
Organism: Sphaerodactylus townsendi; assembly: GCF_021028975.2. Classification (NCBI taxonomy): domain Eukaryota; kingdom Metazoa; phylum Chordata; class Lepidosauria; order Squamata; family Sphaerodactylidae; genus Sphaerodactylus; species Sphaerodactylus townsendi. Next base: position 8,643,811 of record NC_059425.1, on the reverse strand, counting down.
AATAACAGGTTCCGATGATGGTGGGATTCAAACAGTGGCGCCGCCGCACACACGCACCTCCAGTCCCTATTGGGCAGGGAGGTTGCTTTAGTAACCCCTTCTCGGCACTTTAGTAACCACTTCTAGAGAAGTGCTAACTGGTTGGATCCCACCTCTGGTTATTACTATATACTACGTGTACTACTTATTATACTATTATTACTATATACTACGACTACTTATTATACCACATACATATACCATACCAGGGTAGGGGAACCTGCGGCTCGAGAGTCAAAGCATAGCGTTCTTTCTGCTCTTACACTGGCGTCTCCACAATGTTTGCTGCTGGCTTCATCCTTGCCTGCCCTGCAGGTAGCAGGGTGGGCATACCAACTGCACGCGGACGGCTGGGCCGCGCCGTGGGCTTCCCCTCTCGCCCGCCCCATTGGGATGGGGCGGGCGCTTTCCCAGCAGACAGCGAGGCCCAGCCGCCGTCTTCATCCTTGCCCGCCCTGCAGGTAGCAGGGCAAGTGCACCAATTGCCCGCGGCCGTCTTCTCAGAATGAGTGAAGTAAAAGGTAAAAAAACCAATATATACAGTGTTATCTTTATTTTAAATGTCAAAAATTATTTGTGGCTCCAGGTGTTTTCTTTTCCCGTGGAAAACGGGTCCAAATGGCTCTTTGAGTGTTAAAGGTTCCCTACCCCTGTACTATACTATGTATACATCATTACTACTATATATAATTACTAAATGTATAACATTACTACATATACTAGATATAAAGTGTGTGTGTATACACTACGGTATTAATAACAATGAATCCCGCCCACCACCCTGCCGCCGAAAGAAGCAGCTAGAAGGGGCGGGGGGGAGTTGATCACATGGCACTAGGTGCTGGGTCACGTGGCTCGTCTTCCCGTCGCGCAGCGCGTGACGCTACAACCCTGCGCCCAGCACGGCGGCGCTGAGGAGAAAAAGAGAGAAAGCGGGCTACCGACGGGGAGGGTGAGAAGGGTCCTTATTCCTCCTTAGCGGGACGGCGCCCGGGCCGGAAGGGACGGAGAGGGTAAGGAGGCTCCGGGAGGGCGGGGAAAAGGCGGGAAGGCGCCGCCGGGGGAGAACCGAGGCCGGGCAAGGCGACCGAGGGGAGCCGAGCGGGAAAGCGCATCTTCGGGCTGCGCGTGCGCAGTTCGGGGAGAGTAGGGACTCGGGCCTCGCCGGCTGTTGCGCGCGTGCGCAGTCGGCGGGGGTCTCTTCGAGCCGAGAGCGTTCTGTGCGCGCATGCGCTCTGGAGGCCGGCTGGTGTTTCCAATGTTAAGCTTTGGAGTAAGCAAAGGGGAGAAACAGTGAGAGATTCTTCCATTTCGGGTTGTGGACAAGGGGGGTGGGGGTATTGCCCTGTCTGGTTCCCAACTGCCCTGGAGGCGAATAAAGAATACCTGCAAATGTTCGTTGCTGGGTGGTGTGCATTTCAGTGGGCGACTTCCCTTTTGCATATAAAACATGTTATTGATTTGCACCATGGCTCCCAGTGGGGGAGCTGAAGAGAGAAGCGTGGTTGCTTTGTTTTTAAATCCTGCGCACCGGAGTCTTTGACGCTGCCTTTTAAAAAGAATCGTAGAATCATAGAGTTGGAATAGACCACCAGGGCCATCAAATCCAACCCCCTGCAATGCAGGAAGATGGCCATCCAGCCTCTCTTTTAAAAACCTCCCAAGAAGGAGACTCCACCACACTCCGAGGCAGTGCATTCCACTGTCGAACAGCCCTGACGGTCAGGAAGTTCTTCCTGATGTTTAGATGGGACCTCTTTTCCTTCACCTTGAACCCATGACTCCTGGTCTCTGGAGCAGCAGAAAACAAGCTTGCTCCCTCACCACCATGACATCCCTTCAAATACTAAACATGGCTATCGTGTTTAGAAGAAGTGGAAGTGTATTTTATTTTCCTTAAATCATGTACCAGAACTGCATATAACATAACTGGATAAAACATAAACAGGACCTGGATAGCCCAGGCTGGGCTGATCTTGTCAGATCCTGGAGACCACCAAGTCAGTCCAGGGTTTTGGCTCAGATGCAAACATTGGAATACCACCTGTTAATGCCTCTTGCCTTGAAAATTTGCAGCTTAGCGACACTTTGCACCACCAAGAAGGAGGGAGCAGTGCATCTGTGAAGAGGCATGCCTGCCTAGGTGTGAGAGAAAGGGTATGGAATTCTGAATTGGAGCCCCCACTTACCTTTATTTTCCATGGGGGGAAATCTCTTCTATTTTAAAGTTTTTCAAATATCAGCTGCCTCATTAAGCGGAAGGGCATCCTGAACGTTAGAACAGCTCTTCTGGATTAAATTCCAAAGCCCACAAGTAGTGTTTACAGGCCGAAACAACCGTGTGTTGCTGCTGATCAACACATGTTAATTTCAGCCTTTAAAATGTTTCTATCCTGCTTTTATCTCTATGGACTCAAGATGACCAGCAATGGAGCAACCAGGTTATGAGGATGCCAACGATCACAGTTGAAATTGACAAACTGAGACACAGGAGATTTATTTATCTATTATCGGACTTTTAGGCCGCCCATTCCCGAAAGGGCTCAGGGGCGGCGTACAATCAAAACATAGCAGGTTACAATAAAACAGGCAATATATGCATTATTTAAAACCAACACAAGAACACAACAGTTCAGCAAGACTTAAAAAAACCAGGATGGCGACTTCCCTATCTAGACCCACCGGAGGCTGTAGGAGAAAATTGAGTGCTTAGCCCGGCTGGCGAGATGGAAACGCCTGGTGGAAACAGATCCATCTTACAGGCCCTGTGGAGTTCACTAAGGTCTCTTCTGCGCCATCCTGGCTAATAACTACTTCTGGCCCTTTCCATACATATATCTAATCCTTTCTTAAAGTTGTTCCATTCCATGACAGCAAATTATGCGTTTCGTGGCGATCAGTCAGTCAATAGCATTTTTAAAAACTGATTTAAGCAGTTTTTACGTTTCAGGTTTGCCAGAAAAGCACAACACTTTATTGCAGGAAGGGTGTTGATGATCAGGGATCCTGTTAAAACCAGTAGGAAGTCATGACTTCAAATTTTGTTTGAACAGGGATCCCGCTTGGCCTTAACTGAGACCTCCGGGGGTAGGGCGGTTTATCAAATCGAATAAATAAATAAATAAATAAATAAATAGATGTAATTGAAGATTGAGCGGGAGTGGGAATTGGCTCTTAAGGGAGAGAAGAAGCACATGGTTCCAGTGGCAAAGCTCCCAGGGGGCAGATGGGGGCGGTGCGACGCACCAGGTGCACTGATTTGGGTCACGTGGGGGGGCGCAAAATCCCCCGGGCCCTTCCCCTTTCCCCTGCCCCCCGCGGCGCGCCTCCCCCCCATACTTTTACTTTAGGAAACCGAGCAGGCTAGAGAACAGGCCTTCCTGTTCTGGTGGGAACTACATTTCGCAGGGTCTCCTGGGAAATGTAGTTCCCATCTCAGTGAACAGGGAAAGGGCCTCGTCCTGCAGCCTGCTTCCGGTTTCCTAAAGTAAGTGGGGCCATGGGGGCCACAGGTGGCCCTCATTAAAGAAAGCCTATTACGCCTTCTTTCTCATCACTTATTTTTTTAGGAAACCGAGCAGGCTGTAGGACAGTCTTTCAGCCCTGGCTTGGGAACTACATTTCCCAGGGAGACCCCTGGGAAATGTAGTTCCCACCAGAAACAGGAAGGCCTGTTCTCCAGCCTGCTCGGTTTTCTAAAGTGAGTGGGGTGGGGGGGGGAGCCATAGTGCGCACCGGGCGTACTCTGGCCCAGCTACGCCTCTGCATGGTTCCGTTCAAATTAAGCTCACTACCTTGTGGTGAACAAACGTGTGCTCTTCAGAGTGCTATTTACCTGGGATAGTACTGGGACTAAAGACAGGATTTTAAACCCAGCCCAAGGTTATGCCTTCTTGGTACAGGAGAGTTGCCTGTGTGGTAATAGATGCTGAGAGAATCTCTGTTTGTTTTTTTAGTAAAGGAATTTTTTAGCCATTCTGGGTACATTTTTACATTTTTAATCCAGATACATTTTTAATCCATCTTTTCAGGATGAAAATTGACTCATCAAAACACAGCTGGTAATTGAAGTTTAATGCCAAAAAAAAAGCCACCTTGAGTCTCCTTACAGGAGAGAAAAGGGGGGTATGAATCCAAACTCTTACGAAACGAAAGCCTTTATTGGCATCATACAAAAATAATGAAAAGTACAGTTAGGGAAAAGGAGCCCATTGGCCCAACTAAAATTGAAGGTACCAAAAAATGAACAAAAAGCTACAATTAAAAACAAATTATTAGCAACAGTCTCATAGTGAGACACATTAACTCAAAATACAAATAGTATAAAATTAATGACTATCAACAATTTCAAGAAGAAGGTTAGCAACTGTCTCACAGCAGTGTCAGAGCAATTCAGCAAAAAAAATTATCTTTAAGGAGTCCATTAATCCCTCACATTTAGCAAATACAGAGGCCGTTTCCGCACGGCCTCCCTGTCGCCTACACGCCGGCAAGAACTCCGCCGGCGTGGAGGCGAAGGCCGTTCGCATGCACGCATGCGAGCGGCCTCAGCAGAGGCCGGCAAACGGCAGGCGTTCAAGACGGAGTCGCCTTTTCCCCCTGCCCCGTCCCACTCACCTTATCCCCGTCGAGCCAGCTGGCCGTCGAATGCTGCCCTCCGACCTCCAGGGGTCGGAGGGCAGCGTGGGCGGGGCTTCGACGGCCAGCAGGCTGACGACGGGGCCAAGGTGAGTGGGACGGGTAGGGAGACAGCGTATTCTCGGGCGGTGGAAACCGCATCGCTTCCCGCCGGGAAGACGCTTTCCCCCCAACTACAACCCTTTAAAGGGTTGTTGTTTAGGGCGGCCTGACGCCGCCCTGGGGGAGGAGGAGCGCGTTGCAGCAGCGCCGCCTGTGCGAACGGCGGCCTGGGGGCGGCGTTTTTACCGCCCCCAGGCCATCGTTTTTGGCCCATGCGGAAAGGGCCAGAGTTACTAAATTTCATTCTGATTGGTGTGTATCTCGGACAGTCATGGAATCATAGAGTTGGAAGAGACCCCAAGGGGCCATCAAGTCCAGCCCCTTGCAATGCAGATGCACACAATCAAAACACTCCTGACAGATGGCCACCCAACCTCTCGTTGAAAACCTCCAAAGAAGAAGACTCCACCACCCTCTGAGGTAGTGAATTCCACTGTCAAACAGCCCTTACTGTCAGGAAGTTCTTCCTGATGTTTAGGTGGAATCTCTTCTCCTGCACCTTGAACCCATGACTCCTGGTCCTCGTCTCTGGAGCAGCAGAAAACAAGCTTGCTCCCTCACTGACATGATATCCCTTCAGATATCTAAACATGGCTATCATGTCATCACTTAACCTTCTCTTCACCAAACTAAACCTCCCCAGCTCCCTAAGTCTCTCCTTGTAGGGCATGGATTCCAGACCTTTGACCATTTTGGTTGCTCTCCTCTGGACCCATTCCAGCTTGTCAATATCCTTCTTGAATTGTGATGCCCAGAACTGCACACAATATTCCAGGTGAGGTCTGATCAATGCAGAATAGAGAGGTATAATTACATCCCTCGATCTAAACACTATACTCCTATTGGTACAGCCCAGAACTGCACTGGCTTTTTTGCATAGTTTTTGCTTTTTATGTTATTCCTGCATCCATGGCTGTATCTTCAGAGGTATTTCACGGTCAGATGTGTGTCTCTCCACGGTACTGTGTAAAGTGTCCCACGGGGAGTAACTCTCTGCCACGAGAGAAACATCTTAAATTGACACATCTCTGAAGATGCTGGCTGGAGATGCAGGTGAATCGTTAGGAATGAAAACTACCAGACCATGACCACACGGTCCGGAGAATCCACAACAGCCTGCTGTCTGCCTTCTGCTCGGCATTCATTGGATGGCCGGCTCTGTGGCTAATCCAGCCCTTGAAGAGCAAAGGGACTCGGTCAGCCGTGAAATGCCAGGGGTCTTCCTGAAATTGCCAAGTGACGCCACACAATGCCTTTCAGCCTGTGCAAAGTGTGTTTAATAACCTCTAGCCTGCTTTTCAGTCAGAAACCACTCTCAAGGGGGGGGGGCAAAATCAATAAAATAGCATTAAAATTCAATTAAAATGTTCCACAGAGAGAAGAAGAAGAAGAGTTTGGATTTATATCCCCCCCTTTCTCTCTTGTAAGGCCACTCAAAGGGGCCTGCAAGCTCCTCCCTCCCCCAACAAACACCCTGTGCGGTGGGTGGGGCTGAGAGAGTTCTGAGAGAACTGCGACTACTAGCCCAAGGTCACCCAGCTGGCGTGTGTTGGAGCGCACAGGCTAATCTAGTTCCCCAGATAAGCCTCCACAGCTCAAGTGGCAGAGCGGGGAATCAAACCCGGTTCTCCAGATTAGAGTGCACCTGCTCTTAACCACTACGCCGCTGCTGCTCTCTGAGAGGAGATGCTCAGCTGAGCCAGATCCAAGCGTGGCGGAGTGGTTCCCGGCTGCCCTCCTTCTGGCAGCCTCTGCATTGGCAGTTAAAAACAGGGGCGGGTCTTTGGGTGAATCTAGACGTGATGGAGGGTTATAAATGAGGTACTCTGTGAAGCCTCGAAAGCTGCAGGAGTTGCTAAATGAGATGCTCAGAGACAGGGAGGGCTGAGAAGGTCCACTATGCACCCCCTCCTAGGTCTGTCAGAACTAGGATAAATCGCTCTGAATAGCCCAGATCCGAATAAACGAACGCAGATTTGCTGATGATGTTGAATGTGCGCAGATTTGGTTTTTCGTTGGGGTTGCCCGATAGGCAATTTTATTTTTGCTTGAAGGATACATAGTCTGGTTCTTTTCCTGTTTTTAAATAATTTTTTGTAAAAATTATCTCACATAAAAAAGACAGCACACGAAACACGTAAACAAATATGACACACTAGGGTGTTGCAGGTTTTCCCAGCTGCATGGCCGTGTTCCAGCAGCATTTTTTTCCTGGCGTTTCACCTGTATCTGTGGCTGGCATGTTCAGATCCTCTGAAGATGCCAGCCACAGATGCAGGCGAAACGTCAGGAAAAAATGCTACTGGAACACAGCCATACAACCCGGAAAAACCACAACACCCTAGTGATTCCAGCTGTGAAAGCCTTCGACAATACAAATAGGACACACTGTTCGACAGTGCAATTCACTGTCTCGGAGAGTGGTGGAGTCTCCTTCTTTGGAAGCTTTTAGATGGAGGCTTGATGGCCATCTGTCAGGAGTGCTTTGATTGTGTGTTCCTGCATTGCAGGGGGTTGGACTTGATGATCTTTCTACTGGTCCTTTGACTACAAGGTAACTCTAAATTCAGTGTATATCATTAACATGTTGATTCAATAATTTTTTTTCTTAAAGGTCTTCTGGTAATTTCAAGGTTGTTTTCTTTAGATTTCAAACCCTGATACCATTTCTCAATTTGAGTAGATTTTCAAAAGGAACTGTTATCTCTTAGTAATGCTGCGAGCTTTGCCCTTTCTGCATATTCTGTAATTTACAAAATCCCGTCCTCTTTTGTTAGTGTCTTATTGTCTCTCCATTGTTATACATATAAGGTCCTTGCTGCAGTTTTCACATACATAAGCAGAGTTCCGTGTTGCTTAGGAAAGTCCTTTCCCATAATTCCCAACAGAAAGGCCTTGCTGTGTCCTTTTACTATTCAATAACGAGACTCCTGTGCTCCAACGATTTCCTTTAAGAGAGCCAGTGTGCATAGTGGTTAAGAGCAGGTGCACTCTAATCTGGGAAACCAGGTTTGATTCCCCCCTCTGCCACTTGAGCTGTGGAGCCTTATCTGGTGAACTAGATCAGCTTGCACACTCTTTTAACGCATGGCAGCTGGGTGACCTTGGACTAGTCACAGTTCTTTGGAGTGCTCTCAACCCCACCTACCTCACAGGGTGGTTATTGTGAGGGGGGAAGGGAAAGGAGATCATAAGCCCCTTTGAGTCTCCTTACAGGAGAGGATCCAAACTCCTCCTCCTCCTCCTCTTCTTCTTCTTCTTCTTCTTCTTCTTCTTCTTCTACTACTACTACTACTACTACTACTACTACTACTACTACTTATTATTATTATTATTATTATTATTATTATTATTATTATTATTATTGAGAACAGCATCAGGGAAAGGTGTTTAGACTTCCATTGGCAGAACTGAGAATTAGGTGCCAAAATGGCTTCCGTTGTACCCCTCCCCCCTATACCCCTTCCATATCACGTTGCTATGCAATATGGGAAGGTACACAACCAAAGTGAAAAGAAGAAAACCAACCAGGCTTCAATAAATACTTCGAAAATTGTGTCTCCCACTGGAGTAGCAATTTACTTAAAAGTAACCAAAATAATTTTACAACACAATAACCAGATATTTTGGAAAAATTATTACATCTCTCCCACTGGAGTAATGAAAAAAGCAATTTGTATACAGTTTAGAACGGCATAGCAGTATAATCTTAACACAAAGATAACAGCTAGCCAGATTCTAGATAGGTAGCTGGCCTCGTAATACTTCAAGGCTGTTAAAGGCAGGTCAGGGTTTTTCAACGCCTCCCCTCGGTACCAGTTCCCAGAGGGAACAGCACCCCTTATTCTCATGGGAAGGAGACCAGACGGCCTTCACTAGAACAGAACAACCCAGACTTCCCAACGCTTGGAAGTACAGGAGCCATTCGGCAGAATAGCCAGGAATGCGAAACTAACCAAGAGGAAGAAGAGGAGGAGGAGGCGGAGGCGGAGGAGGAGGTGGCGGCACCCCCCAAATTTCCCCAGATTCTCCTTTTAAATCCACCCCCTTCAGCATGGATTTAAAGGGAGAATCTGAGGTCCTCAGTTTAGAAGAAGAAGAGTTTGGATTTATATCCCCCCTTTCTCTCCTGTAGGAGACTCAAAGGGGCTTACAATCTCCTTGCCCTTGCTCCCTCACAACAAACACCCTGTGAGGTGGGTGGGGCTGGGAGAAGAAGAAGAGTAGTAGTAGTAGTAGTAGTAGTAGTAGTTGTAGTAGTTTTAGTAGTTTTAGTAGTTGTAGTAGTAGTAGTAGTAGTAGTAGTAGTAGTAGTAGTAGTAGTAGTAGTTGTTGTTGTTTGGATTTATATCCCCCCTTTCTCTCCTGCAGGAGACTCAAAGGGGCTTACAATCTCCTTGCCCTTCCCCCCTCACAGCAAACACCCTGTGAGGTAGGTGGGGCTGAGAGAGCTCTGAGAAGCTGTGACTAGCCCAAGGTCACCCAGCTGCCATGCTTTAAGAGTGCGCAAGCTGATCTAGTTCACCAGATAAGCCTCCACAGCTCAGGCGGCAGAGCTGGGAATCAAACCCAGTTCCTCCAGATTAGATACACAAGCTCTTAACCTCCTACGCCAAGAGAAACAATCCCACATCCCGGTCAGGAGACATGACAGGATTGGACCGCAAACAGGACCAAATCACGACAGGCCTCGGGGTTTTTTTCCAAACGGTTATTTTCAATTAGGGTTGGGGTTTTTTTGCAATTCCTTGAGTATCCTATCCTAAAATGTCAGGGCCTCTTCACACACAGTCTGGTTCTTCAGTGGCTATTTCATCCCACCCACCCCGCCCCGCTGCTCCTCAGACAGATCGCGTTTGGCGCTTCCAGAGAGAGTCCCGTCTGCAGATCCAGGCTTAACTGAATTAGGGATCTGTGCCGCTCTTCTCAGGGGCCAGCCCCAGTACAAACACAGGCATATTCTGTGTTTCCCTGAAAATAAGACCGGGTCTTATATTAATTTTTGCTCCCAAAGATGCGTTAGGGCTTATTTTCAGTGGATGTCTTATTTTTTGTCCATGATTTTGCGGGCCCCCCCATTTGACCAGATCAGCTGCGCTGGGGAATGTATAACTCGGGCTTATTTTAGGAGTAGGGCTTATATTCCAAGAATCCCGAAAAATCATGCTAGGGCTTATTTTCGGGGTCTTATTTTCGCAGAAACAGGGATAATAAACCTCTGTTACTCCCTCTTTTCTTTCTCCCTTGCTCTCCAAAACTGGAGACTGCCATTCCAAGATCTCACGCTTCGCTAATCGTTTTCCCCGCATGCGTGCAGCTGGGTCCGTTCTTAATGTTTGCCTTTGCGGCTGAGTCTTGTGGCGAATCCCTCCTTTCGCTCTGCCAGCGACTATTAATAGTTCTGCATGTACAGCGGTGACAAAGAGAGGTGGCCGTACCACGGCCTTGTGTCATATTGATGAAAGGGACCCGTTCCCTGTGATTTCCCTTCGGCCACCGTTGTAGGCAAGAACTCTTCTTAGCTCATACATCTTAGGTCCATGCTGATCCCTGAGGGTCGGACGTGGTAATCAGAACAGATATGTTTGCACAAGGAGCGATTGTTCTTCGTTTAATAATTTTAAAAAGAATGGCAGAAATCCTCATATCCTCATGATGTCTGTCTTGGAGGTTGAATGAGACACCTTTTCGGAATCGCTCATCTTCCGATTCTAGACTGTTTTCATGTATGCCTGTTTTTTATTCTGCAGTAGAAATGTTGCTGGGCTCAGTGGCAGAAGAAGAGAAGAGTTTGGATTTATATCCCCCCTTTCTCTCCTGTAAGGAGACTCAAAGGAACTGACAATCTCCTTCCCCTTCTCCCCTCACAACAAACACCCTGTGAGGTGGGTGCGGCTGAGAGAGCTCCCAAGAACTGTGACTAGCCCAAGGTCACCCAGCTGGCATGTGTTGGAGTGCACAAGCTAATCTGGTTCCCCAGATAAGCCTCCACAGCTCAAGTGGCAGAGAGGTGAATCAAACCCAGTTCTCCAGGTTAGAGTGCACCTGCCCTTAACCACTACACCACGCTGGCTCTCTAGGTAGGTACTCTGCCATCTAAATTAGGGGTCCTAATTCTGACACAGAGATTGGGCGCAATTGCAAAATGGCTGCTGTGGAAAGCACAGCCAATCACAAGCTGGCTGCTAAAGGAGGCAGAGCCGATAACACAGAAGAAGCCCAAGTTCAGGGGAGAAAAGAAGAGAAGGAAGATTTTAAAAAGGCAGTGGGAAAGCAAAATGAGAGAGTCAATTATTTTGAACCAGCCTTGAAAAAAGGTAATACTTGGTCCAGTATTTTGGGAGCCAGTGTTAAATTCCACACACTTGTCACCCTAACTAGAAATATGTGGTTGTTGTGGACTTCCCAGGCTGTGTGGCCGTGTTCTGGTAGATCTTATTCCTAACATTTCACCTGCATCTGTGACTGGCATCTTCAGAGGTGTATCATAGAGAGAAGCTGAAAATGCCAGCCACAGATGCAGGCGAAACGTTAGGAACAAGATCCACCAGACCACGGCCCCACAGCCCGGAAAGCCCACCACAACCAGTTGAGTCTGGCTGTAAAAGCCTTTGACAATACAAAAATATGTGGATTAATTTCTCAGAACCTGAGCAAACGGGAGCTGTGGATTCCAGAAAGGCAGATTTTGTGTTGCAGCATGAACTGAAGTCTACATCAGGGTCCCCAGCATGGCATGACATCTGCTGACATCTTTCATTCACCTTAGAGCAGTAGTTCTCAACTGCGGGTCGGGACCCCTTTGGAGGTGGTGATGGCCACTAACCCGGATAGCTTTAAAAGGGGCTTGGACAGATTTATGGAGGAGAAGTCGATCTATGGCAACCAGTCTTGATCCTCCTTGATCTGAGATTGCAAATGCCTTAGCAGACCAGGTACTCAGGAGCAGCAGCAGCAGAAGGCCATTGCTTTCACATCCTACATGTGAGCTCCCAAAGGCACCTGGTGGGCCACTGCGAGTAACAGAGTGCTGGACTAGATGGACTCTGGTCTGATCCAGCAGGCTCGTTCTTATGTTCTTATGGGGGTCGAACGACCCTTTCACAGGGGTCGCTTAGGACTCTGCATCAGTGTTCTCCATCTGTAAAGTGGATAAATGTTAGGGTTGGGGGTCACCAAAACATGAGGAACTGTATTCAAGGGTCGCGGCATTAGGAAGGTTGAGAACCACTGCCTTAGAGCCAGTGTGGGCGCAGTGGGTAGGAGCAAGTGCACTCTAATCTGGAGAACTGGGTTTGATTCCCCGCTCTGACACTTGAGCTGTGGAGGCTTATCTGGGGAACCAGATTAGCTTGAGCACTCCAACACACGCCAGCTGGGTGACTTTGGGCTAGTCACAGTTCTTCAGAGGTATCTCAGCCCCACCCACCTCACAGGGTGCTGGTTGTGGTGGGGGGGGGGGAAGGGAAAGAAGCTTGTAAGCCCCTTTGAGTCTCCTTACAGGAGAGAAAGGGGGATATAAATCCAAACTCCTCCTCTTCTTCTTACCTTGAAAATCCTCAGCCAGCTGTGATTGGATGCCACTTTACACACACACACGCACATAAATTATTCTTTGCCCTGCAGTTGAACTCGGCAAAAGTAGGTGAACTGAAATCATTCTTCCTTTTCAAAGGAGGCGATTAAAGGATCGTTTATAGAACGAACGGTGTTAATTCTCTCCATATTGTTCTGACGAGCTTAAGACTTTGTCCCAGTTTCCCGGGCGCCGAACGGATTCCCAGACTGTTGTAATCTGGTATGAATGAATATGCAAATATCAACGCAAGTTGTCACGCCAGCTGTCAGTTTAAATGAATTCTGCGTTCCGCGTCGCCCCAGAGTTCCTGACTGCCAGATCTGAGAGGAGACATCCAGCTTCCGCGTAATAAGGGCTATTAAAAGGAAAGTTTCTGACTTCGGGGTGGGAGATCGTAGTGGGTTGATGAGTTAGTCCAGTGATGGCGAACCTGTGGCACGGGTGCCAGAGGTGGCACTCGAGGCCTCTCTGTGGGCACGCGCACACAGAGTTCGTCATGTGGGGGACGGAAAATCACCCACACTCACACACACATCTAGGCTGGCCTGGGCCACTGAGCACGACGTGCATGCACCACGGTGAGCAGGGAGGACTCGGCTGGCAGGCCTGGTGCCTGTGCTCCAGGTGGCTGCTGCCCGAGGGGGGGGGGGCGCAGAGGAGGCAGAGATGCTAGAGAGGCACAGAGCGGTGCGCACGGGACTTGCTGGAGGCTAGAGCAGGCTGGCCACTGCTCGAGTGTGTGGGGCAGAGGAAGAGGGAGCCAACCGGTTTTTTTCTAAACTAAAACCTCACCATTCAGGTTAAATTGCCGGGTTGGCACTTTGCAATAAATAAGTGGGGTTTGGGGTTGCAATTTGGGCACTCGGTCTCAAAAAGGTTTGCCATCACTGAGTTAGTCTGTCTGTAGCAACAGTAAAGAGCAACAGCCGGGAGCAACTTTAAAGACTTCACAAAATTTCTGGCAGGATCCCAGCTCGCTTCTTCAGTTATAGCTAGAGGCTCTTCTGTACTTCAGAACAGAAAGACTCACGTTCTGGCTGTATCTGAAGAACCACGTTTGATTCCCTGCTCCTCCACACGAGCAGCAGACTTTAATCTGGACAACCGGGTTTGATTCCCCACTCCTCCATATCAGTGATGGACTCTTCTCTGGCGCGCCAGGCTTGGTTCCCCTTTCCTCCGCATGAAGTGACCTTGATCTAGCCATAGTTCTCTCCATATTCTCTCAGCCCCACCTGCCTCACAAGGTGGGGAGAGGGAAGGTGGTTGTAAGCTGCTTTAAGACTCCTTATGGTTGAGAAAATCAGAGTATAAATCCAAACTCCTCCTCCTCCTCCTCTGTGTGTGTGTGTGTGATTTTGCCTTCAAGTCACAGCTAACAGCAACCTTGTAGAGTTTTCAAGGCAGGATACGTTCAGGCGCCTGCCTCTGTGTGGGCTGAAAGAGTTCTGAGAGAGCATATAGAGTGGTGGGGAATTGATCCCATTTTTCCAGACTGGAGCCTGCCGTTCTTAATCATTACTGGCTTAGCCAAGCTATAGTCCCAGTATGTCATGAGGTGTTGCTCTACACCATTAGGGCTTCATGTGTTCTTAGTAAGACACTTGCTCTGTGAGGGAGGCCAGTTCGTTGATACTATCGGCCATGGGTTTTACAGAGTGTACAGTTGCTAAGTTGAGAGCCAGCGTGCTGTAGTGGTTAAGAGCAGGCGCACTCTAAACTGGAGTGGCTACCAATCTTGATCCTCTTTGATCTGAGATTGCAAATGCCTTAACAGACCAGGTGATCGGGAGCAACAGCCGCAGAAGGCCATTGCGTTCACATCCTACATGTGAGCTCCCAAAGGCACCTGGTGGGCCACTGCGAGTAGCAGAGAGCTGGACTAGATGGACTTTGGTCTGATCCAGCTGGCTTGTTCTTATGTTCTTATGGAGAACCGGGCTTGATTCCCTGCTCTGCCACTTGAGCTGTGGAGGTTTATCTGGTGAACTAGATTAGCTTGTGCACTCTTAACGCATGCCAGTTGGGTGACCTTGGGCTAGTCACAGCTCTTCTGAACTCTCTCAGCCACTTCACAGGGTGTTTGTTGGGGGTGTGTGTGTTGGATTTATACCCCTTCTTTCTTTACTGTTATGTGGCCTCCTTTTAAGTGACCCGGTGCCTGACTATACTGTGGAGCTTTCTTTCTTTCTTTCTTTCTTTCTTTCTTTCTTTCTTTCTTTCTTTCTTTCTTTTTCTCTCTCTCTCTCTCTCTTTCTCTCTCTCTCTTTCTCTCTTTCTCTTTCTCTTTCTCTTTCTCTCTCTCTCTCTCCTTTCCTTTCCTTTCCTTTCCTTTCCTTTCCTTTCCTTTCCTTTCCTCCTTACAGCCTTCTAGTCTAGCAGAGCCTTTGCCAGCCCTTTGTGCCCTCTCCAAAGATGGCCGCCGTCGCTTCCCCGTGGCCGTAGCGCTCCCTTCAAGCGTCACATTCCCGGCGCGGGGTTGTTTCTCCCCTTCCCTTCGAGCGTCATCAATCCTGGACGGCGCTGGCCTCGCACAATAGAGGCGGGTTTCGGTTGTGGGGAGGGAGGTAAGGCTCGGCAGCGCGGAAGGAGAAGGCGGGGAGCGGGGCGGGCAGGGTTGGGAGGAGCGGGGCTGGCCAGGCCTCCTTGCCGCTTGCAGGGCAAGGTCCGAAGCAGCCTGCAGTTGCTATAAACCGATGCTTCATTGCAACCCGCAAGCTTGCAACTGCAGAGGCTGTGTCGCTCTGTGCAGACGCCCCAGGCGATGCAATGCAAGGCGCCCGGGTAGGACCCCACGCCTTGCATGCTCACCGCAGCCTAAATCCTTCAGTGTGTTTTCAAAGCTCGTTGCTGGAATCAACTGGTTTGGGTTTCCGGGATGTGTGGCCACAGTCCGGTGGTTTTTGCCAGCGAGGTGTTGTAGTTAAGAGCAGATGCACTCTAATCTGGAGAACTGGGTTTGATTCCCCACTCTGCCACTTGAGCTGTGGAGGATTATCTGGGGAACCAGATTAGCTTGTGCACTCCAACACACTTGGGCTAGTCATAGTTCTTCGGAGCTCTCTCAGCCCCACCTGCCTGACAAGGTGTTGTTTTTTTGGGGGGGGGGGAGGAGGAAGGGAGAAGATTGTAAGCTCCTTTGCTTCTCCTTACAGGAGAGAAAGGGGGGGGATATAAATCCAAACTCCTCCTCCTCCTCCTCTTCTTTTCCTCCCCTCTCCTTCTCCTCCTCCTCCTCCTTCCCCACATCTGCTTCCCTGTTCACAGGCATGTCACGGCAAGATGTTTCTCTCCATCTCTGACCACAGAGGTGATCTCCCTACAGCCCAGAAATCTTGCATTCGCCACCCACAGAGTTCATTGGGACTTGCTATTGGTATGGTGCACCCTAGTATCGCATCCCTAGACAGGCTGAAGAATGGGGTAGAGTGTGTAACTTTTGGATGGGCTGATCAGTGGTTCATAGCTAAGTGGAACCTCCATGTGTGGAGGCACATTGTTGTGGAGAGGGTAGTGAAACAGCATGGATCAGGTGTGCCATTTACATCTTTCTTGTGGGCTTCCTCGACTGGCTTCACTTGGGAACAGGTTACTTGATCAAGTGGACTTGGGGGGTCTGATCTGACAGCATTACTGTTGTTTATGCTTTAATCTCTATTTTCCGCCTCCCCCCGCAGTGCTCCCTGTACAACACTTCCCTGCCACTTCCTGTTACATTATTAACCCGCCCTGCATCTGGAATTCAAGCTGTTTTGCGTGGTGTAGCGGTTATTGCAGTATCTGTGAACCGCCTCGAGCCCTTCGAGGGTGAGGCGGTCTACAAATATAATAAATAAATAACATTAATTAAGAGCAGGTGGATTCTAATCTGGAGAACTGGGTTTGATTCCCCACTCCTCCACCTGAGTGGTGGAGGCTTATCTGGTTAACCAGATGTGTTTCTGCATTCCTGCTGGGTGACCTTGGGCTAGTCACAGTTCTCTCAGGACTCTCTCAGTCCCACCTGCCTCACAAGGTGTCTGTTGTGGGGAGAGGAAGGGAAAGGAGCTTGTAATCCACCTTGATTCTCCTTATGGGAGAGAAAGGTGGGGTAGAAATCCAAACTCCTCCTCTTCTTCTTCAGTTCTATCTTAGTCACAATTCTTGCAAGTGTTAAGATAGTGTGTGACTAGCCCAAAGTGAACTCTATTTGAACCCGGATCTCCCCCAGTTCTTTTCCGCCTCTGTAACTGTACTAAATCATTTACATTCTGTTTCATGCTCCCCACTGCCCTGCCCCCCACCGCAGAGAAGATGCAGTATGGATTATGTAGCTAGGTTTCATCTAGTTGGACAGTGGTGTCCAACTCTGGCTCTTCAGATGCTCATGGACTATTGACCATGCCAGCTGTGGCTGATGGGAATTGTAGTCCGTGAACATCTGAAGCGCCAGAGTTGGACACTTCTGCTTTAGGTGGTTCAGTGTAGGGCATTTAATCCATCTCTATTGGTTCCTTTGTGTTCTTGAGATCAGTTTTCTGTTCAAGAAGAGTGGCATTCAGACCCAATTTCCTTTGGGAAAAAAACTGTTCTAACGGGGTACACCACGAGGGGGAAGTGTTCAGGGGGATTCCCAAGTCAGAGCTGCACGTCCTTATTTTTGAAACTTTATTCTGGCGGCATGCCATCCCCAGTTTCTAAAGGGCATTTCTCGCAGTTGCTTACCATTTGGGACAGAAACTTTTCCTTGGAAAAATTTCTGCTTCGGAAAAACGTCCATGCCACATCACAGGCTAATCCTGTTCCTGACTAGGGCATAGAATCGGAAGGGGCCGTAAAGGTCATTTTGTCCAACTCCCCTACTCAATGCAAGGAGGAGGAGGAGGAGTTTGGATTTACACCCCACCTTTCTCTCCTGTAAGGAGTCTCAAAGCAGAAACTCCTTCCCTTCCTTTCCCCACAACAGACACTCTGTGAGGTAGATGCGGCTGAGAGCGAGCTGAGAGAATTGGGAGTAGCCCAAAGTCACCCAGCAGGCTTCATGTGGAGGTCTGGGGAAACAAATCCAGTTCTCCAGAAAAGAGTCTGCCGCTCAAGCGGAGGAGAGGGGAGTTAAACCTGGTTCTCCAGAGTCCGCTGCTTTTAACCACTGTACCACGCTGGTGTAATAGTTAAGTCTAGAGCAGGGGTGGCCAATCTGTGGCACTCCAGATGTTCATGGACTACAATTCCCATCAGCCCCTGACAGCATGGCCAATTGAACATCTGGAGCGCCGTAGGTTGGCCACCCCTGGCCTATAGCCATGGTGGTGAACCTTTGGCACTCCAGATGTTATGGACTACAATTCCCATCATCCCCTGCCAGCATGGCCAATTGAACATCTGGAGCGCCATAGGTTGGCCACCCCTGGCCTATAGCCATGGTGGTGAACCTTTGGCGCTCCAGATGTTATGGACTACAATTCCCATCAGCCCCTGCCAGCACGGCCAATTGGCCATTCTGACAGGGGCTGATGGGAATTGTAGTCCATAACATCTGGAGTGCCAAAGGTTCGCCACCACTGGCCTAGAGCATCCCTGGCAGGTTTTTGTCCATCCAGTGCTTGAAGACTGGCAGAGATGGGGAGCTCACCCCCTCCGTAGGGAGCTGATTCCTCTGCCAAACTACTCTCACTCTAAAAACAAAATCCAGGTACCCAGCTTGTACCTTTCCACTTGTAATGCATACTCCTTATTACGAGTCTTGTCCTCTGCCGCCAACAGCAGCGGCTCCCTGCCTTCCTCCGAGCACAAGCCTGCATTTGAAGCAGTGTTGAGACTTTGGGCTGATCTCCTGGCCGAGGCTTCTTTAAAGAGACCCCCCTCCATTCCCCACCCCCACTACTATTCAAAGGAAGAAAACAATTAAAACAAGCATTCGCAAATGCTGGTGGAACAGGACCTGTGCGAACTTCGAGTCCTGGGTACCACGAGGCGAGCCATCGGTCCCAAATAATCCAATTGTGTTTTGGTGACACTACCGGTATTGGGCCTGTCCCTTCCCTCCGGGGTCGAGTTACGCCAGCCGGACTTGTTGTGAGGCACAGAGTGTGAAATGCGGCTGGGATGAAATTTCACCTCCCCGGCTCAAGTGATCCGGCCGTTTAAACGGGGCCCAGAGAGGCGGCTCTGGAGAGCGCCAGGTGAGGTGAACTGTGGCTGGCAGGCTCCTGGCGCTTTTGAGAATAGAGGGGGGAGAAGGGGGGGCCAATTTGATCGCCTGCCCGCCTGCCTGCTTCCTCGGAGTGGGGGAAGGACGGCGCAAATCTCTTCCTCTCGTAATCCACGCTTCCTGCTTTGCCCCGGCACCCGCCCCGTGTTTGAGCCGCGTGCTCTGAGGAACTGGCTATTGCACGGGTAACACGTTTAGCTCAGTTGGCATAATTCTGTGGCTTTTCAAAGGAATAGCTGTGGCGTTGCTGCCGTGTTCTTTTCCCCTGTATTTGGGTCTTCCTTTTTGCCACCACCCCCTTTTAATCCCCCCCATTCCCTTTTCTCCTTTCTTTTACAATTAAGAAGAAGAAGAAGAGTTTGGATTTATATCCCCCCTTTCTCTCCTATAGGAGACGCAAAGGGGCTTACAATCTCCTTGCCCTTCCCCCCTCACAACAAACGCCCTGTGAGGTAGGTGGGGCTGAGAGAGCTCCGAGAAGCTGTGACTAGCCCAAGGTCACCCAGCTGGCGTGTGTGGGAGTGCACAGGCTAATCTGAATTCCCCAGATAAGCCTCCACAGCTCGGGCGGCAGAGCTGGGAATCAAACCCGGTTCCTCCAGATTAGATACACGAGCTCTTAACCTCCTACGCCACTGCTGCTCCTTTCCTTAGTATAGGGGTCTGCAACATGTGGCTCTCCAGATGCTCATGGTATTCCTTAGTATTAACCTTTCCTTAGTATAGGGGTCTGCAACCTGTGGCTCTCCAGATGCTCATGGACTATAAATCCCAATTGGCCATGCTGGCAGGGGCTGATGGGAATTGTAGTCCATGAACATCTGGAGAGCCACAGGTTGTAGACCTCTGCCTTAGTACAATCAATTTCTCTGGGATAGTTCTCTTAACTCCTTCCCCCTGGACCAGACCGCACACACTTGTGACCAAGTTGGCTGTGAAGTTAGTTTGTTGTTGCTCTTGTGCTGCACTGAGAGAGGACCTACTAGTCAGGTCAGCAGAGGGGCTGAACATGCAGTGCGAAGGCTGGATCTGGCCCCTTGCGAGGGCTTTTCGGACCCGCGAACTGAGGCAACACCTACCCCCCCTCCCTCTCAGTGTCGCCTGGCTTGCCTGTCCTGGCACTAATCCCACCCAGGACCTGCCCAACCGTGTCACATTTGTGTCATATCTGGCCCTTGTCACAGTTCAGCAGCTCAGCCTAAATGTTCTCAGAGAGCCAGCGTGGTTGAGTGGTTAAGAGCAGGTGCACTCTAATCTGGAGAACCGGGTTTGAATTCCCCGCTCTGCCACTTGAGCTGTGGAGCTTATCTGGGGAACCAGATTAGCTCGTGCACTCCAGCACATGCCAGCTGGGTGACCTTGGGCTAGTCACAGTTCTTTGGAGCTCTCTCAGCCCCACCCATCTCACAGGTTGTTTGTTGTGGGGGGGGGAAGGGAAAGGAGCTTGTAAGCCCCTTTGAGTCTCCTTACAGGAAAGAAAGGGTGGGTATAATTCCAAAACTCTTCTTTTTCTTCTCTTCAGGAAGTCCTGAGTGTTGGCTTTCAAGGGAACTCTTGGTCTAAGTCAGTGATGGCGAACCTTTTTGAGACCGAGTGCCCAAATTGCAACCCCAAACCCATTTATTTATCGCAAAGTGCCAACACAGCAATTTAATCTGACTACTGAGGTTTTAGTTTAGAAAAAACGGTTGGCTCCGAGGTGTGCGTTACTCAGGAGTAAGCTTGGTGGTAGTTGCTGGCTTTGCTCTGAAGCAACCGTTCAACTCTTCCAACGGGTGAATCACGACCCTGGGAGGGTTTACTCAGAAGCAAGTCCCATCTCCAGCAACCGAGCTTTCTCCCAGGTAAATGATCGCGCTTTAGTTCTTTGCATGAATATCAGTGGGATTTAACAGCACTTAACAGGGTTACCTACACTGCTTCCCCAAAACTAGGTCTTCGGTTTAATGCTAATAATCGAGCCCAGTGGCCCAGGCCAGCCTAGATGTGGGGGGGGAGGGGAAGACTCTGTTTGCATGTGCCCACGGAGAGGGCTAAGAGTTCCACCTCTGGCACCTGTGCCATAGGTTCGCCACTATTGGTCTAAGACTGTGGTGGCGAACCTTTGGCACTCCAGATGTTAAAGACTACAATTCCCATCAGCCCCTGCCAGCATGGCCAATTGGGAATTGATGGGAATTGTAGTCCATAACATCTGGAGTTCCATAGGTTCGCCACCATTGGTCTAAGAGATTTCCCCAGCAAGGAATGGCCCCATTTTTCCCCTTCCTACTAACACCAGGTTCAAATCGTTATTCTGCCCTGGAAGTTTCCTGGGTGATCTCTGTCAGTCACTTACTCTCCATCTAACCTACCTCACGAAGTTGTGAAGATAAATCAGAGAAGAGAAGAAAGATGTAATCCCGTTTGGATTCCCACTGCGGAGAAAAGGGAGGCATAAACAAATCAAGCAATAATAATAGCTGCAGTCTGCCCATGGAAGCCATGACACAGTCTCATGTTCTCGGCTTTACCTACCTGTCAGGGTTGTGATGAGGATTGATAGAGGCGAGGAAAAAAGAACGAGGTCACAAAATGAATGTCAGCAAAGATAAATGTAAGATACGACACTTAGGCAAAAAATCGAAATGCACGGTTATAGGATGAGGACACCTGATGACAACAGTACACGTGAAAGGGATCTAGGAGTCTTAGTAGACCACAAACTGAAAATGAGTCAGCAGTGTGATGCGGCAGCCAAGAAAGCCAACGCGATTCTGGGCTGCATCAATAGGAGTATAGTGTCTGGAAAGAGGGACATAATAGTACCATTCTGTTCTGCGTTGGTCAGACCACACCTGGAATTCTGTGACCAGTTCTGTGTATCGCATGCTGACCCACCCTCCTCAAAACATGGCAAAGGAATCACAGGCTCTCATTCTCCCTGTGCATATAGTTCAATGATTGTGGGATTGTGCGTACATAGTTCAAATGTAAGATATTACACTTAGGCAGAAAAAATGAAATGCACAGATGTAGGATGGGTGACACCTGGCTTGAAAACACTACATGTAAAAGGGATCTGGGAATCTTAGTAGGCCACAAACTGAACATGAGTCAGTAGTGTGATGCTGCAGCAAAGAAAGCCAATGCGATTCTGGGCTGTATCAATAGGAGTATAGTGCCTAGATCAAGGGATGTAATTGTACCTCTCTGTTCTACATTGGTTAGACCTCCCCTGGAATATTTTGTACAGTTCTGGGCACCACAATTCAAGAAGCATATTGACAAACTGGAACGGGTCCAGAGGAGGGCAACCAAAATGGTCAAAGGTCTAGAATAGATTATGTGTCCTATGAGGAACATCTTAGGGAGCTAGGTATGTTTATTTTCTGCTGCCTCAGAGACTAGGACACGGAGTAATGGGCTCAAAGCGAAGGAAAAAAGATTCCACCTAAACATTAGGAAAAACTTCCTGACAGTCAGGGGTGTTCGGCAGTCTTTTTCGTCGGAGGTTTTTCAAGAGAGGCTGGATGGCCACCTGTCAGGAGTGCTTTGATTGTGTGTTTCTGCATTGCAAGGGGTTGGACTGGATAGCCCTTGGGGTTCCCTCCCAATTTCGTGATTGTATGTAAGTGGCTGTGGGTCGCCGATGGGGAGAAACGTGGGGTGTCAGTTTATTGGGTGTGTGTAATTTCAATTAATGCAAGATGATAGTGAGGCTAATATCCCATTTCAGTAGAGAAAACGCACCCCAGAGCCTGCAGCTGCGTGTCATGATCATTTGGCAAACATTTTTACAGAGAGAGGAAGTTTGGAAAGCCAGATTAGCAGAATCAAACAGCAGCAGGCTTGACGGAGGAGTCCAGCCTGGATTGATGCGTTAGCGCTGGTGACAACTCCCTGTTGATCTTTTTTGATATTTCAAGTTAGTAGCATCCCTTCATCTTCAAATTCTCATCAAGTGTATTGTCAAATCCTGCCCCCTCCTTCCATGTCACACGCTCACGCCCGCAGCACAGCGGCCCCGCCTGCTGGACTGGATGCCAGCACTGCGTCCACCCCGTCCCTGCCCGCTCCCAGGCAGCAGCGGCGATCAAGGGCCTTCCCTTGCGTCTGATTCGGAAGTTGAAATTGGTCCAGAATGCAGCGGCACGTATGCTTACAGGGGGTTCCACCAGAGACCATATCACACCTGTACTTCGCCGTCTGCACTGGTTACCGATTGAATTCCGAATCATTTCCAAGGTGTTGGTGTTAACCTTTAAGGCCTTATGCGGCCTGGGACCTCTGTACCTGCGGGACCGTCTTACCCCATATGTCCCGAATCGGTCTCTGCGCTCGGCAGAGGCCAATTTACTGGTGATCCCTGGCCCCTCAATGATGCGGCTAGCCTCCACCCGGGCCAGAGCCTTTACAGCTCTGGCCCCGGCCTGGTGGAACGCTCTCCCTCCAGCTGTCAGGGCCCTGCGGGATCTTAGTGAGTTCCGCAGGGCCTGTAAGACTGAGCTGTTCCGCCGGGCCTTTGGGGAGGCCGGCCGCTGATGGCCCCCTGTAACATCTGTAACATCTGTAACATCAGTGGATCCTGCCGCTCCCCCTCCTTCTGGCCTTTTTAGGGGATTGTCAGTAGGCGCCATCTATTATGTTGATTTTAGTATGCTGCATTTTAATGGGGTGGGGTTATTTTATTTATATAGTGCCAATTTAATTAATATTTATTGGATTTGTTTTTGGTTTATGCGCTCTATTTGGTTTTGTTGTTCACCGCCCTGAGCCCTCCGGGGGAGGGCGGTTTATAAGTTTAACCAATAAATAAATAAAATAAATAAGGTAATTCTCAGCCGCTCTTTCTGAGTGGTATAGCCGTGGTCTGGCAGTTTGTGGTCCTAACTTTTTGCCCGTGTCTGCGACCGGCATCTTCAGAGGCATGTCGCCATTTCTCTGCGCCACGTGACATGCCAGCCATAGACGTGGGCGCGACATTAGGAGCGCAAACTGCTAGACCGCAGTCACGCAGCTTGGAAAAGCCACAACAGTTTCACAGAATCATAGAGTTGGAAGAGACCCCAAGGGCCATCCAGTCCAATCCCCTGCCATGCAGGAGCATCCAATCAAAGCGCTCCTGACAGATGGCCATCCAGCCTCTCTTAAAAAACCTCCAAAGGAGACTCCACCACACTCTGAGGTAGTGTGTTCCACCATCGAACAGCCCTGATAGGAAATTTTGCTTGATGCTTAGGTGGAATCTCTTTTCCTTCACCTTGAACCCATTGCTCATGATCCTAGTCTCGGGAGCAGCAGAAAACAAGCTTGCTCCCTCACCAACATGACATTCCTTCAAATATCTAAACATGGCTATCATGTCACCTCTTCACCTTCTTTTCACCAAACTAAACATCCCCAGCTCCCTAAGTCTCTCCTCATAGGGCACAGATTCCAGACCTTTGACCATGCCCTCCTCTGGACCCGTTCCAGCTTGTCAATATTCTTCTTGAATTGCGGTGCCCAGAACTGTACAAAATATTCCAGGTGAGGTCTAACCAATGTAGAACAGAGAGGTACAATTACATCCCTCGATCTAGACCAGTGATGGCGAACCTTTTCAAGACTGAGTGCCCAAATTGCAACCCAAAACCCACTTATTTATCCCAAAGTGCCAACATGACAATTTAACCAGAATGCTGAGGTTTTAGTTTAGAAAAAACAGTTGGCTCCAAGGTGCATGTTACTCGAGAGTAAGCTTGGTGAAGAAACCGTGCATGCTTCGAATGGGTGAATCACGACCCTAGGAGGGTTTACTTAGAAGCAAGCCCCATTGCCAGCAACCAAGCTTACTCCCAGGTAAAGGATCATGCCCAGACCAGCCTAGGTGTGTGTGTGGGGAGGTGATTTTCCGCCCCATTCCCCACATGATGAATTCTGTGCACACGTGCCCACAGAAAGGCCTCTGAGTGCCACCTCTGGCACCTGTGCCATAGGTTCGCCACCACTGATCTAGACACTATACTCCTATTGATACAACCCAGAATCGAATTGGCTTTCTTTGCTGCCGCATCACACTACTGACTCATGTTCAGTTTGTGGCCTACTAAGATTCCCAGATCCCTTTTACATGTAGTGTTTTCAAGCCAGGCGTCACCCATCCTACATCTGTGCATTTCATTTTTTCTGCCTAAGTGTAACATCTTACATTTGAACTACGTACGCACAATCCCACAATCATTGAACTACATGCACAGGGAGAACGAGAGCCTGTGATTCCTTTGCCACGTTTTGAGGAGGTTGGGTCAGCATCCCCTTGAAGCCCTTCATTTCTGAAACTAGACTTTGAACGAGGCCAAAGACCCGACACAACCATCCTGACCAGTTGGCTGCCGATGCCTCCTGCTGCCTCTGAGAGGAGTTTGGGTGTCCTGTGGCTCTACCCTCCCCGTTGCTCAGGGCTTCCCACTGGTCTTCGTGTGCCCACACAACACCTGTAGCACCCTGGCATTGACCTGCCCACTCTTCTGCCGTCGCCCTGCGCGTGTCTCGTTTTGCACCTGGAGAGGCGAGCGCGTTATCCGAGCCGGTCAACCAATACCCGGGGAGGAAAGTTTATGCCGCAGCGTACGCGAGCCCGCCCTTGACCTGGTTTGAAAGCTCCTGCGTCGTCGGAGGCTCAGGATGCTTGGGGCTGCCGGCGGCATCTTGGCTCTGCCACCTGTCTGGGGCCCAGAGATCCCAAACGATACTACTGGAGGGGCGGTCGGGGAGGGAGATCGCTTTTCATTCACGTCGGGCTTCGTCGTCCACGTTTCACAACCCCCCTCCCACCTGTGTAGCCATGCATGTAGGCGAGGCAGGACGCTGTAGATAGCTGAGGTGCGCGCGTGCGCTTTCTCAGTTGAAACCGGTGGCATATTTCACTCCCGGACCCAAATAGATTTGCTTTCAGAGTGGGGGGTGAATGGACGCCCCGCCCCATGTGCTCTGGGCATGCCTGGGCAACCCGACCTTCAGCCTCTGCCACTTTAGGCTGCTCAGTTGTACCCGAGGCAGTCACATGGCACCGTTAGCTGCTGCCGGGACGGGCTGATTCGAAGGTGAGTGTGGAGCAGAGACTCATGCAGGAGCACGGCGGGCAGCCTCTCGGGCTCGGGAGCGCCTTCCGTTGGCATTAGGTCGGAAGAGGGAAAACGTTCACGCAGCAGAGAGCCAGCGTTTTGTCCGAAGCAATGTTGCAGGCCGTTTGGAGGGGGGGCGCGAGACCCCTCGTAGCCTAGACCCCTCGTAGCCTTAGGTGATGGTGGAAGGGGGGCGGGGGAGTGGCTCAGAAGCAAATCCGTGGCAGCAAAATCAACTCTGCCACGTGGCATTTTCGGAAGTGCTTCACTGATATCTAAAATGATTCTCTGTCCCGTGCTTCCCAAACACCGCTGGTAGCAAAGAGACCGCCTTCCAGTTTGGAAAAGGTAGCTTTAGCTGTGTTGCACCTGGCCGGTGTGTGTGTGTGTGTGTGTTCAAAACCTCTCCCCCCTCCTCATCAACGGGGCGGGGGGGGGGGTTATCATCTCCCCCCCGAAGCGGGGGGGAATTCCCCCCCCCCCCTTCCTCCTTTTTTTTTCCCCCCCCCCCCCCCCCCCCCAGTTTCCTGACTTGACCTAATGGTTTCTCTAATAGCCCCGCCCACTCCCTTTGAAAGGAGAAACCAGACTGCAGGAGGGAGGGAGGCCTGCCCGGGAATTGAAAGCGAAACTTATCTTGGAGCTGTGTGAAGTGGCTGTGAAGAGGGTGCCAGCAGCCCTGGGGAGGGAAGGGGGTGGGGGCCGGGACCGGGGGTGGGTGGGCAGCAGAGACGAGCCCTTGCGAAACATACCCCCCCCTTTCTGCTGCAAGGTAGCTCAGAAAGAGGCCCCTGTCGATTGTTCCTCTGTTGCTCCTCGTCCCTCTTTTGGCGGGGTGGGGTGGGGGTGTCATCAAGACCTTAAGCTATCTGGTTGGGAGCAAGAGGCTTTCCCTCTTGGGTTTTTTTGGGTGCGATCCTTGCGATGCCCGGTTCTTATCGGGGTGGAAAGCGACGAGGTAAGCATGCCACCCCACGATTCCCCTTTCTCTTTTCTCCCTTCCCTCCTTCAGTTCCGTTTCAACCAGTTCTTCTTTGAAAAAGGGCATTTCAAGGAAACAGCGGCTGCCTTTGAATTGGGCCTGGTGGGGGGGAGGCTTTTAGGTTAGGGGCCAGTTATGGCTTTGTTGAACAACGGGGAACTGATGCAGCTGAGTCACCGGATCTCCGAGCCAGGTGCGAGGCGGGCTTGACGTTAAACGGACTATAACAAACCCTATTGTTGTACATAGAAAGGCAAAGCATATATTGTGATGTAACTTTCAAAGAATTCTGTAATATATGTTCTTAGAAACAACTATAAAAGTCAACCTCGCAAGGTGGTTGTACTGTGGAAATCAGAATACATAACAGTAAATATGGTATCTATTCCAATATATTTCACAATATAATAAATTACACTCATCATCATCATCTATGCTTATCAAACACAGAATGTCAAAGTGCTGCATCCAACTAAGGAAGAAAAAACAGATTCATAAAAGTAATTCCTAATGAGAAGCGCTGTAAATAGTGATTTCCGCCAGTCAATCTACAGCGCTCCCCCTTCTGCTTTCCTCATAAGCATAATTTCTTAGATGATGATGATGAGTGTAATTTATTACACCCTGCGAGGTTGACTTCTATCGTTGTTTCTAAGAACATATATTACAGAATTTTTTGAAAGTTACATCACAATATATGCTTTGCCTTTCTATATACAACAATAGGGTTTGTTATGGTCCATATATGTCACATTGTGTTTGTTGTATATTGCTGCGTTCCTTACTGACTGATGTAAACGGCCCTTTGCCTCAAGAGGGGTTCTGAAAGTAAAGCTCGGCACCCCCGGCTGCATACAGAGTGGTGGTGGGGAGTTTAAAAAGGTTTAGATTTGGACTAAGAGCCAACCAATCAGTAGATCATGGGGTTGTTGTGAGAATGGATTGGGAAGGGAGAACCAAAATGTGGAGACTTGACACCAAATCCTGCCCTCACCCCCGTATTAGTGTAAAAAAAATCCCCCTTTGCTTTCATGAATGCTGGGTTTACACTCTGTGAATGCTCAGAGGTTAAGCTCCAGGTATGTTAAACGGATAGTCTCCATCCCCTTATCTTAATTCTTTCTAGATTCCCCACTCCAGACTTTGGAGGAGTGTGGCAGAAGTCCCTGCAAGACTTTACACCGCACCCTCATCTCAAAAGCTCACATTGACAGCAATATCCTTAGTCTTCAAGGTGCTGTTGAGCTTGTCTGGGGGTTTTCGATGGAGTAACAGTTATGCCCTGGTTTGGATAGCCCAGGCTAGCCAGATCTCCTCAGGCCCAGGCTACTATTTGGATGGGAGACCTCCGAGGAATACCGGAGGCAGGCAAAGAGACATGGGAACCAGGGCGCAGTGGGCCAGTTTCTTCTAGTCTGGGAGGCAACACTAAGCCAAGGAGTCTTCTTCGCCCTGGTTGTGGTGGGCTTTCCGGGCTGTGTGGCCGTGGTCTGGTAAATCTTGTTCCTAACGTTTCTCCTGCATCTGTGGCTGGCAGTGAATGTTTAAATTTGTTTTACACACGTAAACAGCACACGCAGAAAAAAGAGGGGGGATCCAAATCTAATCCCCCTCCCCCACTATAATTATAATAGTAAAAAAACCACACATTTCAAGACATCAGTGCAGACATATATGTAGCAGCAGTGGCGTAGGAGGTTAAGAGCTCGTGTACCTAATCTGGAGGAACCGGGTTTGATTCTCCTCTCTGCCGCCTGAGCTGTGGAGGCTTATCTGGGGAATTCAGATTAGCCTGTACACTCCCACACACGCCAGCTGGGTGACCTTGGGCTAGTCACAGCTTCTCAGAGCTCTCTCAGCCCCACCCACCTCACAGGGTGTTTGTTATGAGGGGGGAAGGGCAAGGAGATTGTCAGCCCCTTTGAGTCTCCAGCAGGAGAGAAAGGGGGGATATAAATCCAAACTCCTCCTCCTCCTCCTCCTCCTTCTTCTTCTAGGATAGAGGGGGTGACCGGCTGAATGGAGCGTGTGACCATTGTCTGAAAAATGCCTTATTCTCTTTGTGTCCCCTCTGCCAGGCCTCGGCGCATCGGCACCCGTGAGAGCGAACCGCGGCTCCTTCTCCTCCGGTGCTCAAGCGCCCACTTTCCCCCCCGCGCTCCAGCAGCACGCTATGAGCAGAGGTGTCCTTCAAGGCAGAGGTTCAGATCGGGCGCTTCCCAGACCGCACGGCACCTTCCACTCGGCGTACATCAACGGCCCTGTCTCCCCACAGGCGGGAGCTCTCAGCCATTTCCAGCAGCAACAGATCCTCTTCCTAAAGGGGCAGTTTCAGGAAACGCCCCTGTTGTCACTGCAGACACAGAGAGCCCAGGCATATCCGGGCTACCGCCCAGCTTCGACCCCCTGCAGCCCGCCCACCCCCCCGAGCTTCTCCTATAGCTGCCAGGGTGCAGCCAGGAGGCCTACGTATCACCCCCGGCAGGAGCAGGCCCCGCTTTCCCAACCTCAGCC
>NC_059425.1:8599296-8614594 GCF_021028975.2 Sphaerodactylus townsendi | reverse complement strand
CTCTGGCTCAGCTGCTCCCAGAACCGTTCCTGCTCCAAGCGGTTTCGAGAGTTCTGCCCTCCAGGGCTTAGCAAGCGAAGGAGTCCCGACCCCCGATCGGGGGGGCTTCTTCGTGTGCGCCTGCTTTCCTTCCCATAGTGCAGTGGTGGCGAACCTTTGGCACTCCAGATGTTATGGACTACAATTCCCACCAGCCCCTGCCAGCATGGCCAATTGGGGCTGGGGCTGATGGGCAGGGGCTGGGGCAGGGGCTGATGGGAATTGTAGTCCATAACATCTGGAGTGCCAAAGGTTCGCCACCACGGCCATAGTGGGTCCGGGCTTTTGCCGCTGTGGCTCAGCCGGCGAGTTTCTCTTATGCAAAATGGTTTCCTACCAAAAAGGCAGCCTCTTTCTCCTTCTGTTTCCTCCTCCTCTCTCCTTTCCGTAACGCCCTGCCCCCCACCCCACCCCCCCATGGCCTCCCCCCCCCCCCCGTCCCCGTTCCCGTTCATCGCCCTCCCTGGTCCCAGAAGAAGACTTACAGATCAGAAACAGATAATAGTAGAATTTGTTCATGGGCTTATCAGCGCCCGCCGCTGCCACCACCATCTCGTATTGCAGGTCGCTTTTTGGGCTTTTTGTTTTTGTATGTCTGCTTTTAAGTGTCCTTCTAGAATCCCCCATCATTTGACGATTTGATGTCATCACATTCCGCCTGAAATTAAAACAAAAAAAACAATTTTCTGTACGGGTTTGCCTCGGCGTGATTCTTTCGAGGCGTCTGTGGTGTGTTCATTCCCCTGGGGGGGAAAATCCCGCATAAAAGCAGTTTGGACAGGACGCCGCCAATCACGGGCACTTTCCCCTGGCCCACGGCGGCCGGTTCCGATACAAGAGGTTGGACCTTGCTAGCGATCCAACCTTCACTTTGTTAATTGGAATGATGTCCTGGACAAGGTCGCCCAAGTCACTTGGATGTCAGCTTGCCAGTGAATGCCGCCTCCCGCCTCCCTTGCTCTGACTGGTTTTGAGAACATTGGAAGAGCCCTTCCGGATCAGAGGCCACCTTGTCCAACATCCTGTCTCACACAGTGGCAAACCAGGGCCAGTAACATAGAGGCTAAAGCCTTCATTAGAACATCGGAAGGGCCCTGCTCAACCAAACCAGTGGTCCCTCTAGTCCAGCCTCCTGTCCCACACAGTGGTCAACCAGTTCTTCTGGAGCAGGGGTCTGCAACCTGTGGCTCTCCAGATGTTCATGGACTACAATTCCCATCAGCCCCTGCCAGCATGGCCAATTTGCCATGCTGGCAGGGGCTGTTGGGATCTGTAGTCCATGAACATCTGGAGAGCCGCAGGTGGCAGACCACTGTTCTGGAGGGTCAATAACAGGACATGGAGACCTTCATTAGAACATCAGAAGAGCCCTGCTCAACCAAACCAGTGGTCCCTCTAGTCCAGCCTCCTGTCCCACACAGTGGTCAACCAGTTCTTCTGGGGGGTCGGTAACAGGACATAGAGGCCGAGGCCTTCACAAGAACATGAAAAGCATTTCTGGATCAGACCAGTGGTCTATATAGTACATCATCCCATCTCAATGCAGGGCCATTTACAGGGCGTAGAATCCAAGGCTTACAGAAGACCGTTCCTGGTTCAGACCAACAGTGCATCCAGTCTGCCGTCGCAAAGAGGGCCAATAACTGGGCATAGAAGCCAAGACGAACAGAAGAAAGGCATCGATAGTGGTCCATCAGGTACAGCATCCGGTTTCGTACAGAGGGTCAATAAAAGGGCATTGGGGCTGAGGCTGCACAAGCGTAGGATCAGACCAGCGGTCCATCCATTCCAGCATCCAGTCTCACATAGAGGACCAGTAAATAACAGGGCATCGAAGCCGAGATGTTCGTAAGAACGCAAGGAAAGCATTGCTGGATCCAGCATCCCGTCCCACACAGAGGGCCCGTAACAGGGCATAGAGACTGAGATCTTCGTAAGAATGTAAGAAGAGTCTTCCCGTATCAGAAGAGAAGAAGAGTTTTGATTTATACCCCCATCTTTCTCCTACAACAGTGATGGCGAACCTTTTCGAGACCGAGTGCCCAAATTGCAACCCAAACCCCACTTATTTATCGCGAAGTGCCAACCCGGCAATTTAACCTGAATGCTGAGGTTTTAGTTTAGAAAAAAACGGTTGGCTCCCTCCTCCTCAGCCCCACCCACTCGAGCAGGGGCCAGCCTACTCTAGCCTCCAGCAAGTCCCGCGCGCACCATTCTGTGCCTCTCTAGCATCTCTGCCTCCTCTGCACCCCCCCCCCCCCCGGGCAGCAGCCACCCGGAGCACAGGCACCAGGCCCCCCAGCCGAGTCCTCCCTGCTCACCATGGTGCACGCACGTCGTGCTCAGTGGACCAGGCCAGCCTAGATGTGTGTGTGGGTGATTTTCTGCCCCCCACATGATGAACTCTGTGCGCGCGTGCCCACAGAGAGGGCTCCGAGTGCCATCTCTGGCACCCGTGCCATAGGTTCGCCATCACTGTCCTATAAGGAGACTCAAGGTGGCTGACAAGCTCCTTTCTCTTCCTCTCCCCACAACAGACACCTTGTGAGGCAGGTGGGGCTGAGAGAACTCTGAGGGATAACTGGGACTAGCCCAAGGTCATCAAGTCCACTAGCCCATCGAGTCTACTAGCCCATTTCACACAAACACTTTTTCTGAAGGTCCAACAACAGCCCAAAGCCAGAGGCTTTCCGCTCACATTGGCTGATGGCAGTGGAATTCAGACGTTATTGAGCATAATTTACAGACCATAATTTATGAAGCATCTTCTTGATTCAGATCGAAAGCCACCCTGAGGTTTGATTCCCCCCTCTTCCCCCTGAGCAGCGGACTCTTTATCTGGTGAACTAGATTTGTTTCTTTGCTCCTGCACATGAAGCCTGCTGGGGTTGTTTGTTTCCCCACTCTTACGCATGAAGCCTGCTGGGTGACCTTGGGCTAGTCACAGTTCTTTCAGAACCCTCTCAGTCCCACCCATCCCACAAGACGTCTGTTGTGGGAAGAGGAAGGGAAAGAGTTTGTCAGCCTCCTTGAGTCTCCTCACAGGAGAGAAAGCTGGTGTGTAAATCCAAATTCCTCTTCTTCTATACCGCACTGGCTCTCAATTTCAGCTGCCAAGAGATGCATGCCTATGATAATCCCCTTTCTGTTCTAAGACTAAACTAGTCCCTTTCTCCAGAGGCAGCGTGGTATAGTGGTTAAGAGCGGGTGGATTCTAATCTGGAGAACTGGGTTTGAGTGGGAGAGGCTTATCAGGTGAACCAGATGTGTTTCTGCACTCCTGCATTCCCGCTGGGTGACCGTGGGCTAATCACAGTTCTCTCAGGACTCTCTCAGCCCCACCTGCCTCACAAGGTGTCTGTTGTTGGGAGAGGAAGGGAAAGGAGCTTGTCAGCCACCTTGAGTCTCCTTACAGGACAGAAAGGTGGGGTGTAAATCCAAACCTCCTCCTTCAAGAGACTGCCCTCTACCTCCTTTATATGATAGGCACTTGGAGTCGAACAGCTGCACTATATGAGGAGAGAGAAGGGGGGTCATAATTTTATAGCTCAGCCAGTGCTGGATTTTTTTGATGAAAGCAGGCCCTGGGGCCCCCGCCCCAATCCCCCCCCCCTCAAAACTAGAGGAAGGTGGAAACTAAGTAAAGCCGAAGATGACGACGGGTGTTTAAAATCCTGCAATTTGCAATTTCTCCTCTAAAAGGCATAAGAGGTTTGGTTAAATATTGTAACGATTGGCGGGGGAAAGGCATAAATGTTAAAATGAACACCCTGAAAAACTTTTGCCACAACTAAAGGGTTGTTTGGAGGCTACCCAGAGGTGGGATCCAGCAGGTTCTCACCAGTTCCCGAGAGTGGGTCACTAATTATCTGTGTGTGCCGAGAGGGGGTTACTAATTGGGTCTGCTTTTCCGTTAGAAATTCCATTAGGTCCAAAAATCATCAAGTCCTGTTGTTTCCTATGTGGCTGGTGAGCGAAGGTAGCAAACGGGATAATTCTCCCTGTTGGGCTGTTTTCAAAACATGTTTTAGAAATATGGTCAAGTTCCTTGTTTAAGGAAAGTCTCCTTCTTTTGATTTCTAGAAACACAATTAAGTATTTGAAAGTATTAAAGTGATAGTGACAGGCAGTCAATTAGAGGAGAAGTAGTTGTTTCTGTTGGCAGTAGACGATAGGACTTTGCTAGAAATGAGTTTAGGACTTGCTATAATGAGTTTACGTTATGGACAGAAAGATACCAGCTGGAAATTAGGAACTTTTTTTTACAGTAACAGAGAAATTATTAATGCCCCGCCCCCAGAATGCCCTGACCACGCCCGTCGTGCCCTCGCTTCAGCCCCATTGGCGCTACACCACTGTTTGAATTCCACCACCATGGGAACCTGTTACCAAAATTTTTGGATCTCACCACTGAGGCTACCGCGCGTTAGGGCAGCATAGTTAAGAAAGGCTTATGACGGTGTCGCGTAATATTACACACCTATGGCCCTAAATGTTGAGGCTCAGCCGAGTAGGGCAAATCCGACACCGAAGCTGGCCTTTGTTGTTAGTTACGCTTAACTAAAACCGCCTCCGGGCCTGTTCAAGCTTCATTCAATTGGACCCCAACGCCCCTGGGGCTTGCTGGGATGATACTCAGCTGTGCCCAAGCTGAGTTTGGCACAGTTGCTAGAAGCCCGGTGGCAGGCCAGGCCCGGAAGCCGATGCCATGTGCCAATAGGTAGAAGCTTGAGACAGGCCATATAGGGATTGGCCCCAGCCGTACTCCCGATGATAGCAAAGCTGGCCGGGCGCTGGGTGTGAGTTCCTGGGGGGTGTGTTGGAGGCGCGCTTGGCGGGCTGCACTGAAGCCGTGATCCCTGCCAAACACCTGCCTGCCTACTTCTTGCAGGAGGCCAGAAAACTGCCACTTCTCGGGAACGCGGGCTCTCTTCCAGGAAGCTTTGGCCGGAAGGCTCTCGGGGTTTGGGGTTGATTGATGGCTTCTGTTTGGAAGGATGTAGCCAAGTGATGCAGCAGTTTGGAGGAAAAGAGGAGGAGGTGGAGGGCGAGGAGGAGGAGGAGAAGAAGAGTTGTTGTTTAGATTTATACCCCACCTTTCTCTCCTCCTGTAAGGAGACTCAAGGTGGCCTACAAGCTCCTTTCCCTTCCTCTCCCCACAACAGACACCTTGTGAAGCAGGTGGGGCCGAGAGAGTCCTGAGAGAACTGGGACTAGCTAAGGCCAAGATTTACCCTGCAGGAATAATAGAGCAGGAAACACATCACAGTGGTTCACTAGATCAGCCTCTCTGCCACTCAGGTGGAGAGGAGTAGTAAGAATCAAACCCAGTTCTATCCAGATTAGAATCCACCTGCTCTTAACCACTAAGCCACACTGGCTCTCTTGGCAGTCCTTGATTGGGTCATCAAGAATAAGAAGAGTTGGATTTATATCCCCCCCTTCTCTCCTTACGAAACTACAACAAGCACCTGCACCCTGTGAGGTAGGTGGGGAGATTAGAGAGAGTCCTGAGAGAACTGTGACTAGCCCAAGGTCACCTTAAAAGCAGCAGGAATGTAGGAGTGCGGAAACACATCTGGTTCACCAGATCAGGCTCTGCCACTCAGGTGGAGGGAGCTGTGTGGGAACCAAACCCGGTCCTCTCCAGGATTAGAATCCCACCTGCTCTTAACCACTACACCACTCTGGCTCCTCACTGGCAGCCCACTTGATTGGGTCATCAAGAAGAAGAAGAAGAAGAGTTGGATTTCTATCCCCCCCTTTCTCTCCCTTACAAACGCTACAACAAACACCCTGTGAGGTAGGTGGGGTCGAAGAGTCCTGAGAGAACTGTGACTAGCCCAAGGTCACCCAGCAGGAACGTAGGAGTGCTTGGAAACACACCTGGTTCACCAGATCAGCCCTCCACAGCTCAAGTGGCAAAGGGAATCAAAACCCGGTTCTCCAGATTAGAATCCACCTGCTCTTTACCACGACGCCACTATTGAAGTTCGAAGCAGGGTTGTGGGGGGTCTGAATCATTTGAGAGTTGGGGGGGAGCTGCTTGTGGAAGAACAAAGTGCTGGAAGGTTAAGTTGGGTTGATGGTGTAAATTCTGCAGTAGGGGAAGGGGAACGTCTCCACTTGGCGAGCGGTAGGTCCCCGGTTCAAACCCCGGCTTCTCCAGTTAACAACTCCAGTTAACAACAACCCCATCATGCCAAATATCTCATCCTGAGACTGCAGAAATCCGCTACCAGCCCAAGTAGGGACCTTGGATCAGGGGGTCTCTGCTTGGCATGCAGAAGAAAAAAAAGAGGAATTTAGACAGTGGTGGGATCCAAACATTTTAGTTCCAGGTTCCCGTGGTGGTGGGATTCAAACAGTGGCGTAGTGCCAATGGGGCACGACAGGGGCGTGGTCGGGCATTACGGGGGCGGGGCATTAATAATTTCTCTGTTACTGTAAAAAACTCTTACTGTAAAAAAAAAAGTTCCTAATTTCCAGCTGGTATCTTTCTGTCTATAATTTAAACTCATTATAGCAAGTCCTGTCGTCTACTGCCAACAGAAACAACTACTTCTCCTCTAATTGACTGCCTGTCAAATACTTAACACTTTCAAATAATTTTGTTTCTAGAAATCAAAAGAAGGAGACTTTCCTTAAACAAGGAACTTGACCATATTTCTGAAACATGTTTTTGAAACAGCCCAACAGGGAGAATTATCCCGTTTTCTACCTTCGCTCATCAGCCACATAGGAAACAACAGGACTTTATGATTTTTGGACCTAATGGAATTTCTAACGGAAAAGCGGACCCAATTAGTAACCCCATCTTGGCACACACAAATAATTAGTAACCCACTCTCAGGAACTGGTGAGAACCTGCTGGATCCCACCTCTGAATTTAGATTTATACCCCAATTTTCTGTCCTGTAAGGAAACTCAAAGGGGCTTAAAAGCTCCTTTCCCTTCCTCTCCCCGCAACGAACACCTTGTGAGGAAGGTGGGGCTGAGAGAGTCCTGAGAGAACTGTGACTAGCCCACGGTCACCCAGCAGACTTTGTGTGGAGGAGCGGGGAACAAACCCAGTTCACCAGATCAGAGTCCGCTGCTCATGCGGAGGAGTGGGGAATCAAACCCAGTTCTCCAGATTAGAGTCCACTGCTCTTAACCAGTATGCCACGCGGACTTTTATGTGTCCCTCCCAGATGTTGGCAAAGAAGCCAAGACCTTCAGAACAACAGCTGTATCTATGCGTCTGTGTGTGGTCACGAGTTTGGCTCATTCCCCTAATATGAAGTCCTCAACCATGACACCGGTGTCCATTGGCAGGGTTTCATAGAATCATAGAGTTGGAAGAGACCCCTAAGGGCCATCAAGTCGAAACCCATAAGAACATAAGAACCAGCCTGCTGGATCAGACCAGAGTCCATCTAGTCCAGCATTCTGCTACTCGCAGTGGCCCACCAGGTGCCTTTGGGAGCTCACATGCAGGAGGTGAAAGCAATGGCCTTCTGCTGCTGCTGCTCCTGAGCACCTGGTCTGCTAAGGCATTTGCAATCTCAGATCAAGGAGAATCAAGATGGGTAGCCAGAGATCGACTTCTCCTCCATCAATCTGTCCAAGCCCCTTTTCAAGCTATCCAGGTGAGTGGCCATCACCACCTCCTGTGGCAGCAGATTCCAAACACCAATCACACGTTGCGTGAAGAAGTGTTTCCTTTTATTAGTCCTAATTCTTCCCCCCAGCATCTTCAATGAATGCCCCCTGGTTCTAGTATTGTGAGAAAGAGAGAAAAATTTCTCTCTGTCAACATTTTCTACCCCATGCATAATTTCATAAACTTCAATCATATCCCGCCTCAGACGTCTCCTCTCCAAACTAAAGAGTCCCAAACGCTGCAGCCTCTCCTCATAAGGAAGGTGCTCCAGTCCCTCAATCATCCTCGTTGCCCTTCTCTGCCCTTTTTCTATCTCTTCGATATCCTTTTTGAGATGTGGCGACCCCTGCAATGAAGGAACACATAATCAAAGCACCCCGGACAGATGGCCATCCAGCCTCTCTTCAAAAATCTCCAAAAGGAGAGTCTACCCCACCCCTCCGAGGGAGTGCATTCCACTGTTGAACAGCCCTGACAGTCAGGAAGTTCTTCTTAATGTTTAGGTGGAATCTCTTTTCCTGCACCTCGAACCCATCACTCCTGGTCCTAGTCTCTGGAGCAGCAGAAAACAAGCTTGCTCCCTCACCAACATGACATCCCTTCGGATATCTAAACATGGCTATCATGTCACTCTTAACCTTCTCTTCACCAAACTAAACCTCCTTAGCTCCCTAAGTCTCTCCTCATAGGGCATGGATTCCAGACCTTTGACCATTTTGGTTGCCCTCCTCTGGACCCGTTCCAGCTTGTCAATATCCTTCTTGAGCTGCAGTGCCCAGAACTGGACACAATATTCCAGGTGAGGTCTAACCAATGCAGAATTACATCCCTCGAGCTAGACACTATTCTCCTATTGATACAGCCCAGGATCGCATTGACTCTCTTGGCTGCCGCATCACACTGCTGACTCGTGTTCAGCGTGGTCTACGAAGGCCCCTTCCGCACGGGCAGAACAATGCGCTTTCAATCCGCTTTCAATGCTCTTTGGAGCTGTGCGGAATAGCAAAATCCACCTGCAAACCGTTGTGAAACTGGATTGAAAACGCATTATTCTGCACGTGTGGAAGGGGCCTTAAGACTCCCCAAAACATGGCAGAGTCCTTTCCATCCCCCAAATTCCGAACCAAAAGGACAAGCAGGTTCCTTCTATGTGACCTATTTTATTGGTTTAGCTGTGACAGCGTCGGCTGCGAGGGACGGGGAGGGTACAGTCAATGGCTATGTGGTGATAATGCTTTGGTCTCTCTGCTGAGGCCGCTGGTGGTTGTCAGGTGGAGAAACGTCCCATTCCTGGGAGACTGGAGCGCTCGTCTCTATTCCTCCGAGACCATACTTGGCAGCAATCTGGACAGGGAGATGGAAGAAACTGGGGAGTCAGGGGGCGGTCTGGAGCAGACAGCGGGTCTCTTTCCTCACACCCTTGCCTTGCGGTTTTACTGGTCATATCATGAACCGGTGGCACTGTATCCTCCGGGCAGACACCTGTCCTTCGCAACCCGGTTGCTGTTCCTTGAATATGTAGGGTATTTTTTCTAATCCCTGAGTTTGGGAGCTGGTACCCCGTAATTGGCACAAGCCAGGGCGCAGTGGGAAAGAGGGGGAACGCTACGGCCCTCTTTCAAAATGCCCCACGCGGCCGTGAGACCCCCGTGGAAGCGACCGTCCGGCCTTTGGCGGATGCATACTAACAGCGGTGGCAAAACGAGGACGTGTCCCCACGGCCGTTGGCGAGGAACTGATGTGCTCCAATGGCCAGTCAGTGTCCCTCGTGGCAGGAATCCCCCCTTTAACCCAAACAGGCTTCGTTCCTGGTACTAAAGCGAGATTCAGAAGGAGGTCAACAGTCCCTGGGAGGGTCCGGCAGCAGGGCACACACCCCCTCCCGCTATTTGGAGCCCGGGACACCGTGGCTGATCGGCATGAGCGAATTGGAGGCATAGTTTTGGAAGAGCGGCTGCAGGAACATGCCGATCGTGCCGAAGACGCAGACGAAGACGAAGATCCAAAGGAAGAGGCGGTCGATCACCATGGCTACGTACTTCCAGTCTTCGCTCACCTG
This sequence comes from Sphaerodactylus townsendi, assembly GCF_021028975.2. Lineage (NCBI taxonomy): Eukaryota > Metazoa > Chordata > Lepidosauria > Squamata > Sphaerodactylidae > Sphaerodactylus > Sphaerodactylus townsendi. Next base: position 8,604,851 of record NC_059425.1, on the reverse strand, counting down.
GAACAGGGGAACAAGAGGGCAGAGTCAATCGATCTTTATGTGATAGCCAGAGGCCATTCAAATTCAGGCAATAATAAATCAACAAATTAAAAATGCAAACGTATTGGCAAAGGCTTTCACGGCCGGAATCACTGGGTGTTTGTGTGGTTTCCGGGCTGTGTGGCCGTGTTCTAGTAGCATTTTCTCCTGATGTTTCACCTGCATCTGTAACTGGCAGAGGATCCTCTGAAGATGCCAGCCACAGATGCAGGTGAAACGTCAGGGGAAAGGGCTACTGGAACACGGCCATCCAGCCCGGAAACAGTAAAACGCAAACATTTTAAAGTTAAATCTTGTAAACAAACGAGAGGACAGAACCTTGAAAGCTAAGAAATGTGTACCATTGTTGCAGATTACAATTTAGCCTTTACGTTACAACCTTTTTGCAATCTAAGGCGGATTCCGCACGGGCCAACAACAGTGGTGTGAAAACGGTGTGAAAACAGTGTAAACCCTTTCACACTGTTTTAAACCACTTTATACCGGTTTCACACCGGTTTTACACTGCTGTTTTTGGCCCATGCAGAATCTGCCTAAGTTTAGATGAGAGAAACATAAACCTCAAAGACACCAGTCACTATAAAACACACCTTATTCTCCTCAGTACCTGATAATTTTTCTAAAGTATTTTTAAGATGTAAATTCCGGATATGGAAAATACATGGGACCGTACAAGATATAATGCTTGACGTCTTCTATCTGATCTAAGCCGCAATCACCTATGCGTTAATCTTTCAGACTCTTGTAATAGCTTCCAAAAAGATTGGGGGGGGGGGGGCAGACAAAGTCAACAGAATCAGGCCTGGATGTTTTGTTCGGCCGACCCGTCTTCTTTTGGGAATTTCCCAGCCCACAGCAGGCCCAGAATTTCAGTCAAGCTGATCAGAAATGTCGGTTCTAGACCTTTGATGTCCACTCACCTGTTTTCCCTGCCACAGACCCAAAGTTCCCTGGGGTACAGGAACGATAAAGTGGAGTCTGAAGTTTTAGGACTAGTGTGGTGATGTCCTTATAGGGCTGGACTACTCCAGAGAGATCACACTTCAGATTCTCACTTGGCTGTGAAACCATTGCAAAAACCTTCGGCCAATCGGTCTAACCTACCTCCAAGGGGTGTTGTGGGGGTAACACAGAGGACTGGAGAGCTGCACGCTTTGTCTCGAGCCAGCGTGGTGAAGTGGTTAAGAGCAGGTGGATTCTAATCTGGAGAACCGGGTTTGATTCCCCACTCCTCCACCAGAGTGGCAGAGGCTTATCTGATGAGCCAGATGTGTTTCTGCACTCCTACATTCCTGCAGGGTGACCTTGGGCTAGTCACAGTTCTCTCTGAACTCTCTCAGCCCCACCTGCCTCACGAGGTGTCTGTTGTGGGGAGAGGGAGGGAAAGGAGCTTGTCAGCCCCCTTTGTGTGTCCTTACAGGAGAGAAAGGTGGGGTATAAATCCAAACCCTTCTTCTTCTTTGCTCACAATTGCCTCCTTACAATATTGCCTGTCACCCCGTCGTTTCCAGATTCTCCATTCCTGGTTCCTGTGCCAACCATTTAAAACTTGATACCCCTTTCTCAGCATCTATAAAGTAATCGCACCACCGAGGAGGGCGTGCATGGAATCTGCCAGGACACGGGGAGTTATAGGGTGAGGTACTTTGGTTGGGGGGGTGGAAAACTGGCCGATGCCTGGGTGTCAAATCTCAGGAGGAAGGGGGGATGATTGGACATCCCGCAGGCGAACACGGACTTTGTGCCAAGGGTCAGGACAGCGGTTGCTATGAAGGCGACCTACAGAGCAGAGAAGCCTACTTCTCTCTGCCTGCTTCACCGCTCCGCTCGCACACGCACACCGCCCCGTGCATGAATATTTCATGGGCCTTCAACACGGAGATCCAGCCAAGCAGAAGGGAAATATCGATTCCGGAGCTCTGCAGCTAAGTTGGCAAACACGGCTGCAGCACCGTTTGGGGGCCGGCGGGCAGGGAGGCAGGTCAGCGAAGGACAGCGTCCTCTGACTCACTGCTCTGGCGCGATTCGGTGGGCCGCGGGAGGGGCCGTGGGTCTCCCTGCAAGGGGGTCCGGGGATGAAATTTTTTTTGCAGGCTCCCTGCGCCAGATCGAGGCTTCTTGGCACGTCCCTTTTCTAGTCGGCCTGCCAGGTTAAACAGAATCGGCTGTTTGCTCTACCGACCGACTGGGACCCATTTTTCTATTGGAGTGTTAAGATGGAGGAATTGAGACACGCCTACAGACGCCGTTAGTTTTCTGAGGTTCTTTTGGCTACAGAGATCTCCTGAGAGCCAGCCTGGTGTAGCGGTTAAGAGCAGGTGCACTCTAATCTGGAGAACCGGGTTTGATTCCCCACTCGGCCGCTTGAGCTGTGGAGGCTTATCTGGTGAACCAGATTAGGCTGTGCACTCTAACACATGCCAGCTGGGTGACCTTGGGCTAGTCACAGTTCTTTGGAGCTCTCTCAGCCCCACCCATCTCACAGGGGGGTTGTTGTGGGGGGTGGGTGGAAGGGAAAGGAGATTGTCAGCCCCTTTGAGAAAGGGAGGATATAAATCCAACTCTTCTTCTTCTCCCTCCTCCTCCTCTTCCTCCTCCTATGGAGGGGGGAATGCTGTTGAGTTGCAGCTGACTTATGGTGACCCTGAAGGCTTTTCTACCAAGAGACCGTCAGAGGTGGTTTGCCTGCCTCTGCGTAGCAACCCTGGTATTCCTTGGTGGTTTTCCAGCCAGCATTGTGTAGTGACTAAGAGTGGCAGACTTGCCAAGAGGAGGCTGCCCACTGCATCCCTGCACGATGCCCTGCAAGATGATCTGGTCTTCTTCCAGGATCAGGCCACCAATACTAAACTGCCTGCCCTCTGAAGAGCCCCCTCGCTGCAACTCTGTGTGAGTTACTGTGCTGGCTTTTATCCCCTTCCAATTAGCCTCTGTCAGGGACTGATGCCCGTAGGCTTTTCAAATGAGCAGGGCGGGGGCCTCCGGGTGGCAGCCGCCGGCAGGGCCTTTTCAGCAGTGGTGCCTCATCTGTGGTCCTTTTTTGTTTGTTTCGTGCAGCCATTTAATTGATAACTTTTTAATATTCTGTTTTATGGTGCCCTTTTGTAAGTGGCTTCCTGCAGGCTCCCTGGAAGAGGCAGCATAAAAATTCCTTAAATAAATAGTTTCTGTTGGGCAGCCCTGTTGTTCATTGCCTTGTTGAAGGCTTTCATGGCCGGAATTACTATGTTGTGGTTTTTCCGGATTGTATGGCCGTATTCCAGTAGCATTTTCTCCTGACGTTTTGCCTGTGTCTGTGGCTGGCATGATCTGTGAAGATGCCAGCCACAGATGCAGGCAAAACGTCAGGAGAGAATGCTGCTAGAACACGGCCATACAATCCGGAAAAACCACAACACCCTAGTCCTGCTGTTCTCTCGTAGAAGAGCAAGATTCGAATCCAGAGGCTGACACAATATTCAGGGAACTTTGACTGCAAAATTTTGTCAAAAGGAGTTTTGGCCCTAGAAAGCTTACAGGCTGGAAATCCAGGTGGTCTTCAACGTGCTGCTAGACTTGAATCTTGTTCGTCTAAATGACTAGTTTATCTTTATTGCGGGGAAAGTTTTAATTTAAAACTGAATTTATATCCTACCCATTCCCAGCCACAGTTGGGCTCTGGGCGGCATATGACGTTTAAACAGACAATGGTATATGGGATGTAGAGGATAAGATATTACAGAAATACAAGATGATTATGTATTATTTAACCACAGCAGCTAGAATGGTATGGGCCAGACATTGGAGAACTAAAGAATCACCCCAAAAAGAAGAATGGGTTGTAAAGATACAAGAACTCAAAAATATGGACAAATTGTTATTGATTATCTTTTGTTATTAGATGAAAAGAAATATTATGTCTTAAACATGAATTAATTAACGAGAAATGTTATTGGTTTTGAAATTTAAGCTGAAGAAGAAGAAGAAGAGGAAGAAGAGGAAGAAGAGGAGGAGGAGGAGGAGGAGGAGGAGGAGGAGGGGAAAAGAGTTTGGATTTATATCCCCACTTTCTCTCCTGTAAGGAGACTCAAAGGGGCTGACAATCTCATTTCCCTTCCCCCCCACAACAAACCCCCTGTGAAGTGGATGGGGCTGAGAGAGTTCTGAGAGAACTGTGACTAGCCCAAGGTCACCCAGCTGGCATGTGTCGAAGTGCACAAGCTAATCTAGTTCCCCGGATAAGCCTCCACAGCTCAAGTAGCAGAGCGGGGAATCAAACCCGGTTCCTCCAGATTAGGGTGCACCTGCTCTTAACCACTACGCTGCCCTGCTCTCAACGGCAGGCCACAAAGACCACCCCTCGCTCCCCACCAGTGATTGTACTCACACTCTGGTCGTCGTCCTCGCTTTTCATGTGGTCCGCAATGAAACGGACTCCATCCACGGCTTCCTCCAGACCACAACAGCAAGGGCCGGGTGGCGCCACTTGCCCCGGCCTGTCTCGGTAACCGTTGACCCCGTCGGACGTTTCTGTGAAGGGCCTTCCGCTACCGCTGCCACCGCCGTTGCCGTTGCTTCCTGTCCCCAACTTGGCGGCAGTGGCGGGGTTGATGTAACGCATGCACGAATGAGCCCCTTCCCGCCTGAAGAAGCCCCCGGTGCTGCGTTCCTGGTTCTGGCGCTTCTGCCGCAACCGGTGGCGGGCGCAGTTCTGCCGCGGCTGCTTCATGAAGAGGAGGGTGGGCAGCTTTTCCAGGAACACCACTTTGACCCACGGCGGCATGGTGTGAGTGGTGGGCGAACGGTGGTGCACGTTCAGGACGCAAACGCTGGTGACGATGGAGAAGGTCACCAGGACCATGGTGAACATCAGGTACTTGCCCACCAGGGGCACGTCCAGCGAGGTCGGGGGCACAATCTTGGAGATGAGGAGAAGGAAGACGGTGAGGGCCAGCAGCACCGAGATACAAAGGGTCATCTTCTCGCCGCAATCCGAGGGCAAGTAGAAGACCAGGATGGCCAAGGAGGTGATGAGGATGCACGGGATGATCAGGTTGATGGTGTAGAAGAGCGGCTTGCGCCGGATGATGAAGTCGTACGTGATGTCCACGTAGGTGGAATCGTTGGGGTTCTCATTGCGGCGTCCCGGCAGGGCGATGATGTCCCACTCGCCGCTGGGCGTGAAATCGTCCAGGCTGGCCACCTCGCTCTTCAGCACCAGGTCGATCTCCGTGCGGTCGTACGTCCACGAGCGGAACTTCATGGTGCAGTTCTGCTGGTCGAAGGGGAAGTGCTTCACCTCGATTTTGCAGGCACTCTTGTAGATGGCGGGCGGGAGCCAGAAGATGCTGCCGTCGTAGGAGACCACCGCGTTGGAATAGAAAGACACCTCGTACATCCCGTCGGCACTGCAGGAGAGGAGAAAAATGTCATGATACATAAAAAAGAGAGTAAAAGTTCATAAAAGGGTCATTTCAAGTTAGCAGAAGTTTGTCAACCCCAGAGGCCAGAGACAGTAAGTCTAGGAGTGAAGGAGA